>NC_142221.1:532500-617500 GCF_049639895.1 Pseudopodoces humilis | reverse complement strand
CCCCCAGGGACACCAGACACTATTAGTTGTGCTGATCTGCTTCGTATAGTTCATAAGGAAAGCTCTGAATTAACACACAGCTTAATTCTTGTTAGAATTAGTTAATCAACTTGTGGCTTTGCCATTCAAATGAATGATGCATCTCACTCAGGGGCAGGATAAATGTCGTGTCCCCACACACTCTCTGTCATCCCTTTGCCTGTGAGTGTCCACAGGCTCCTGTGCTCTGGATGGGGTGCTCTGGACATGGGAGCATTGTGTAGGATAAAGATGAACACAATGTGCCACCCCTGTGGCACCAGCCTCTGAGACACGCTGGGTTGCGTGCGAAGCACCCGAGTGGCTTTGTCATTGTCCTCATGGGCTGAGCTCCTTCCTGTTGTGCTTCATGCCCCTCACTGGCTCCTGCAGTCTCAGTGCAGCGCCAGCTCCTGCTCTGCAACCTTGGGGGCTGCTCACTTGCTGTGTCAGATTTATAGAGAAGGGCTGGGCATGTGGAATATCCATCTGAGTCTAGGTGGATCGTGTCACTTTGGACGAAGCCCTCTCACTTTGGCCTGCTGATGGAAGTATGTGATGCAGAAATGACTACAACTGTACCAAATTCTTTTGCTGCAGGTTTTGGCTAGGCATCTGCATTTGGGAGCAGAGTGGGACTGTGATGGGATAGTGGGAGGGAGATGAGTTTCATAGTGAAAGCAGAAATGCAGCTGAGGAAAAACAGCAGGAATAGAGCATAGTAAACATGGACTGAGAAAGAGTCCGGAAGCTAAAAGGAAAAACAACAGTAGAAATCATTGATGAGAAGGGAAGGAGAGCTTGAGTGGATTAAAACCAGGTTGTTATTGATCATGCTGACAGCAGAGCAGAGGAAGAGTGTGACAAACAGGGGAACAACTCACCAAGGAAATCACCCCTGTGTTATGGCACTGCGGACCAGGAGCTGTGCCAAGGCAGCAGGGCCTGGAAGATGAGGGAATGAGGGATGGGTGCAACCCTGCCTTGGCCAGGCACCACCACCCCTGCTGCTGCAGGGACTGCCAGGTGCGGCATCACCTTCCCTGGCTACAGTATGGGTGGCCTGAACCATGCCAGGGCTGTCCCCAACACGCATGTGCCAGCTCAGGGACACACGGGGACAATGTCTGGCATCATCAGCTTGTGTCTGTGGACCTCTGAACAGGCAACGGAAATAATTTAAAGAGATGATGAGACATTTTTATTATTCCCATGAAATTATATGGAATTATAATTTTAAATGAAGGTGACAGATTTAAATGTGCATTTTAGAGCAAAATTAAGGCCTCGTGCTTTCTTGAGTTGGAAGGTTGGCCAGTGGTGGGTCATCTCCCACTGCATGTCCTCCTTGGGACAATCAGTGTGGGATCCTGTGCTGCCCCCAGAGTGCATGGAGCACATGGCTGGTGCCCAGGTCCATGCCTGGCAGCTGTGTGTTGCTGGCACACCTGGCACAGCCTACTCTGGTACTGTTCCTGCTGTGTATGGGAGCAGACGGGGTCCCACGGCACTGCCATTCCCATGTGGTGCTGGCCGGGCTGCGGCTTCGGGGGCCGGCTGTGGAGGGGGTGCTGAGACAGGGCTGGGACAGGGCTGGGGTAGAACTGGGACAGGGCTGGGACAGGGCTGGGACAGGGCTGGGGTAGAACTGGGACAGGGCTGGGACAGGGCTGGGACAGGGCTGGGACAGGGCTGGGGTAGAACTGGGACAGGGCTGGGACAGGGCTGGGGTAGAACTGGGACAGGGCTGGGACAGGGCTGGGGTAGAACTGGGACAGGGCTGGGACAGGGCTGGGACAGGGCCGTGCCTGTGGCCCTGGGCAGGTGGGCATCACAGAGGGCTCTTGGCAGGCGTGAAGTGAGGGGCAATGAGGGGCAGTGAGGGGCAGTGAGGGGGTCAGTGAGTGGGCAGTGAGGGGGCAGTGAGTGGGCAGTGAGGGGCAGTGAGTGGGCAGTGAGGGGCAGTGAGGGGCAGTGAGGGGCAGTGAGGGGCAGTGAGGGGCAATGAGGGGCAGTGAGGGGCAGTGAGGGGCAGTGAGGGGCAGTGAGTGGGGCAGTGAGTGGGGCAGTGAGTGGGGCAGTGAGGGCAGTGAGGGGCAGAGAGGGGGCAGTGAGTGGGCAGTGAGGGGCAGTGAGTGGGCAGTGAGGGGCAATGAGGGGCAGTGAGGGGCAGTGAGTGGGCAGTGAGGGGTAGTGAGTGGGCAGTGAGTGGGCAGTGAGGGGCAGTGAGGGGCAGTGAGTGGGCAGTGAGGGGCAGTGAGTGGGCAGTGAGGGGCAGTGAGGGGCAGTGAGGGGCAGTGAGTGGGCAGTGAGGGGCAGTGAGGGGCAGTGAGGGGCAGTGAGGGGCAGTGAGTGGGCAGTGAGGGGCAGTGAGTGGGCAGTGAGGGGCAGTGAGGGGCAGTGAGGGGGTCAGTGAGGGGGGCAATGAGGGGCAGTGAGGGGCAGTGAGGGGCAGTGAGGGGGTCAGTGAGGGGGGCAATGAGGGGCAGTGAGGGGCAGTGAGGGGGGCAATGAGGGGCAGTGAGGGGCAGTGAGTGGGCAGTGAGGGGCAGTGAGTGGGCAGTGGCTGGGCAGATGCAGAAGTACTGACTGTTTCTCTTGTTCTCTCTTTTTTGCCCAAGGTTTGAGCATCCGAGGAGCCCAGGAGGAAGACCCTCCGGATCCTCAGCTAATGAGACTAGACAATATGCTTCTGGCAGAAGGAGTCTCAGGTCCGGAGAAAGGTGGGGGATCGGCGGCAGCAGCTGCAGCCGCAGCAGCCTCTGGAGGGTCTTCAGATAACTCTATTGAACACTCAGATTACAGAGCCAAATTGACCCAGATCAGACAAATCTATCACACAGAGCTGGAGAAATATGAACAGGTCAGACATCAGCCTCTCAGTTGTTCGTGTACCTGACGCTGCTCTCCTCTGCTTGCCAGTTCCCAGCACTGCCCACTCTGGACCACAACCCTTCCTCCCCTTCTCCTCCCCACTCCTCTGCCCATAGAGAGCCACGATGGGAGTCTGTCAGGCTCCAAGGAGCTGCTGGCTGGAGCCAGGACACATCTTGCATGCCTGAGAGTTTTCTGTTGTCTGTAACTGCACAAGAGCAACACCCAAACCCGTGTTTCTCCCCTTTGCCCAGCCCACAGAGGCAGAGAGGAGATGTCTGTCACTCAGTGCCACCCTCTGCCCTAATGAGGTCTCACACAATTGGATCTGGCAAGTTGGGGAGCACAGGCAGACAAGGACTCCATTGGCCATCTCGGGCTCCTGGAGCAGGTGGCAGGAGACTGGCACAAGACTTGGCCATGGCAGGTCAGCTGGAGCAGGTTGGAAGAGAGTGGGCAGTGAGGCCCCAGCAGAGCACCTGGCCCAGGCAGGAACTAGGGAAATCCTGGGACAAGCAGATGCCAGCACAGTGTCTTTGTTGGGAGTGAAGAGCATGCTGCAGAGACCTGTAGGTTTGTGTTCACCACTGGGACCTGATGATCCAACACCTCTGCCACGCCAGTGGTACTGAGAATGTTTGCCACATGGTGCCAGCAGTACCGTGTGTCTCAGGTGCCAGCAGCACTGCCTTGTCTGTGCTGTTTCTTTCACTGTGTTGTTCAAGTGGAGAACAAATAACTCAGCAAACACCTGTCAGGGTCTTTGTGCAAATCCGCTGTTCTCCCCTGACTTCCCAAGGCCCCAGCAGTCCTGTGTGGAGCCCTGAGCTGTCCTTGCCCTGCTGGGCGCAGCCATAGCAGGGGTGGGGTGGCTGTGGGATTAACGAGCCCACGCAGCAGCAGCAGCAGCAGCAGCAGCAGCAGCAGCAGCAGCAGCAGCAGCAGCAGCAGCAGCAGCAGTGTGTCTCATGCAGCACAGTGACACAGGCTGCAGGCAGAGCTGGGCCAGAGAGGCGGCAGCTCCATGCTTGCAGCTGGTTCCTGGCAAACATCCTTGGACTCTAATAAGTTTAATGACGTGGGGGAAGCAGGAGCATTTTTTGCCCTGTAGCTCCATTTACAAAGGTTTCAGCTGAAATGTCACAGCCATCCGTCCACACCACAGGAAATTTTGGAGGATGCTCAAATGCTGCCGGAGCAGAAGAGAGAGGTAGAGCTGAGGATGAGACATGCATGCTTCCCCACGGATCCTGACACCCAGCCACGTCTGCTCAACAGACATATGATGATTTCCCCAGCCTGGCAGCAAACTGTCTCCTGCTGGTTTGTCTCACTGCAGTGCCCGAGAGGCAGCCAGGGCTTGGCATCTCAGCCTCTGGCGCCACAGGTCCTGGGAGGAGGAGCCCTCCTGCAGTGGGGAGCCCGTGCTGGGCACCTGCCCGCCCCGCAGAGCCGCTCCTGCTATCCCTGCCCGGCGCTGGCACTCCTGCCGTCCCATGGCAGCAGGAACCAGAGCGCCTTGCTGGAGATGCTTTCCAGGCAGAGTTTGATCCTGATATTTGTTGCCAGTCAGGGGAATGCACTCAGGAAAAAAAAAAAAAGGGAAAGAGAAATGGAAAGTGTGTCACGCCATCACCCAGCGCTCCCTCGTCGGGCGCCAGGAGAAATGGCCACGCACAGGCTGCGCCTTCCATAATTTACAGCTCCTATAACAGAGATGACATATTGAAAGCTATCTGCTGTAATTACACTGAAATACATTTTTTGCTGTAGGCAAAAGTACTGTAAGGGTCCTCCTGGAGCAGCTGGGAACCCACTTCCCAAGTTCACAGATGTCTCCTGAATTCACCCCGAATTGGGGTGAAGTGTGGCAGCTCAGAAGCCGCCACCAGCCTTACAGAGCACTGGCTGCCACCTTGCCCCTCAACACTGTTTTGGGCCATTTCCTCTCTTTTTCCCATGCAGTTGTGATGAAGCACTGAGGCAGCAGGAGCATCCCTGCTCCTACAAGGTTTCTGAGCAGGTTAACAAGGCCATCACTTATAACCTGACATTATTAATAATATCTCGGGCACCAAGCAGAGACCTGAAAAATAGTCCTGGAAAAGGGATCAAGTAGCTTGGACGCTATAAATAAACAAGTGAAACAAGACAAAGCATCAGAGTCTTCTGAACTTCCTCCCACTGTGTTGTGTGAGGCAGCTCTGCAGCAGGGAGGTGCTGGTGGAGATGAATTAAACCTAGGTTCTCCAAGCAGCTGCAGCCAAACCAAGTCTCACCAGGCAAGTTAAGTAAAGTCAGGGAAAGGTTTTTGCTTCTTAAAAGCAAGAAACTAATTTTTGCTTTTTGAAGTCCAGTTTTTGATACTAAATCTCTTCTAGAAAAGACATACCTGAAAATATTTCTAATGCAACAGTTGCCAATTTTATTGTACTTTAAAACTGAATTCCCAGGATGTGAAAAGAAGGGGGCTTGTGGAAAACTGTGCCTGGAACATCCATCCAGTGCCAAATTCTTGGGTTCAGCTGTATTTTGGAGCAATCAGAACTGCTGCCTGATCTCAAGGGAGAGCTGATGCATTTTGGTGCCTGTGTCCCTTTCCCTCCTGCACAACATTTCCTGGGTGAGCCAAACTGGTGCTCCTGCCATCGGTCAGAGAGTTGGACCTGAGCTTCTGCATGCTGGGTTGTCCCTTGATGGAAGGAAGAATGTGCTGGTGGGAAGTGAGGGTGAGACATGTCAAGCTCCTTCCCCTGGAGCTTGGAGAGTCTTGGCAAACCCGGGGTGGCAGGTGCTGGGGTGAGCAGCGGGCTCTGCGCCCTCGGCGGTGGCAGGAAGGGCTCTGCACCAGGGCTCACCGAGCACTGCCTCCAACGGGTGCTGCAAGGATGTAAATTAGCCTGTAATTTACTTTCAGTAGTGTAAAGAAAAAAAATCACTTTGCCTGAAGTGTATGCATCTTTCTTAAGGGTGTACCCAGATTTTAATTATCTAAATGTAAATACTTAACGAATTTTACTTAGAGTAATGAGCTAAAGTGCACACTACATAAATGAGATGTTCTAATTAATCATGTATGAACTACTGGTTTAAAGAAAAGCTATGTGAATTCTGCGAATGTTGGGCTATTGCCAAATTGCTAATCAGCATTTGCATTCATAGATGGCTTCACTTAATAAGTTGTGAGACGTTCAGCAAATGTTATAGGAAATTATGAGTTTTTAGATGCATAAACTTTTCACTTTTAACTCCTTCCCTCACATCATCTATTGAAATGTCAGAGAATCCTTGAAAATGTGGTTGTCAGATATATTACATACATATTTTGCAACCTGGCTTTAGAGGGAAGAGGGGAGCTAGCAGAGTTTTTGGCAGGTTCCAGCCTGCAAAGGGCAGCCAGGACAGCAGGATGTGTGGAGGCTCAGACCAGAGGGTTCCTGGTGATGGCCCCGTCTGAAGTTTATATCAACATGTCACAGTGTGGGAGTGATAATCGAGGGCTCCCTTCCCTCAGTGCCAGGCTGGGGCAGTGTCACTGGAACCCGTCTGGGCAGGGACACACGGAGCTGCAGGGGGGTACCTGGGCACAGGGCTCGGGGTCTTGCCTACGTGGCTGTGAGGTGTGGCACCTCACACTCTGCCCCTGCTCGCAGCTGGCACAGGGGCTGATCCTACTGCCCCTGCCCGCAGGGGTCTGGCTGGGGACATGGGGATGAGGGAAAGGGATGATGAGCATGGTGGGAGCAGTGCCATGGTCACTTGGCTACCCTGGCTGCCCCAGGACAGCTGCAGGTCTCCTGGACAGGGTGGATCCTGTTGGGGGACAGGGCCATGTCAGGATCCCCAGCCCCCAGTGCTGCCTTCCCCCAACAGCCAGGTCAGAGCTTGTGTCCTTGTGGGACAGCACAAACCCATGTCTGAGCCTCTTCTTCCTCCACAGGCATGTAATGAATTTACCACTCATGTAATGAACCTCCTCAGAGAACAGAGCCGGACACGTCCCATTTCTCCCAAGGAGATTGAGAGGATGGTGGGCATCATTCATCGAAAATTCAGCTCCATCCAGATGCAGCTCAAACAAAGCACTTGTGAAGCAGTAATGATTTTAAGATCAAGGTTCCTTGATGCCAGGTAAGGCAGAGGCAAGTGCCTCTGTCTCTTTTGCAGGGGAAGCAGTAATTTCTGGGCAGCCCAGGAGAGCCTGGCCATACTGGAGTGGTGTCCCATGTCAGCAGGGATGGGTGGGAGAGGCTGCTCTGTCCCAACAAAAGCCTTCATCCACAGCTGCTGTGGAAGGGACTTCCTGCACAGTGGGCTTTCAGAAGCAGCAAGGTATTTTCTACAAATTTCAGTGCAAAGACTGGGCTTTTTTTTCCCCTCCTTGGACACCTGCACCACTGTTGGAGCTCGGTGCCTGTTCCCAGGACCCACAGCCACCTCAGTGGGCTGCTTGCTTCACAAGCTGCCAGGAGGCAGGCAGACAGGGATTAGGAGGGGGGTTTAGGCACAGTCAGAATTGTTTTGAGAGCTGATGAGGTGGGATAGTGATCCCCAGCCCCATCCCCTTCGCAGGGGTCCCGTCAGCAGCGCAGGGCCCTGGCAGCTGGCAGGCCCTGGCAGAGTAGGAACGGAGCCGGGCAGAACAGGGAGGAGCAGCAGGCGCCACACAGAGCCTCCCTCCTCCAGCAGCTCGCACTTCACACCTGAAAGCTGTGAGGAGCTAAACAAGACCAAAATAATGTTATTAACAAGGAGGTCACTGGCAGGTGTGGGAAATCAGGGTAATTGCAGGCAGTTGGAGGAGGTGTCTATGGAGAGCTCCAGGAACGCAAAGGTAGAGCCTGCAGATGTACATTTTAAAGTGATTTCTTTAAAAAGGAGGAAGGTAAATAAGGCAAAATGAGCGGAAGCATAGTAATGAGATAAACATAGCTCTAGGGAGGGAGCTGCCTGCTCCAGGATACGGCGCAGTTAGCAGCACCGTGATACTCGGCGAGAGCGCGCTGGGGATTGCAGTCGGCTGCCGGCTGGCCTGGGGCACAGCGGTGATTGCAACAGCCCTGGGGGAAGGAGCTCCAAGGAAATGTTTAACTGGAGCCTTCCAGAGCATGTTCCACAAAAGGAGAGCAGCCGTGGGCACAGAGGGGTGGCACGGTGGCTGTGCAGGCGCTGCCACTGTGACCTGCAGCTGCCACGCGGCGAGGGCTGGTGGCTGCAGTGGGCCGGAGCGTGCGGCTGCTCTCCGCAAGGCCTCTGCCAGGTGACACTCCTTGGGGCCTGTCCCTCGCGGCCCACAGCCCTGTGCAGCCCACGGCAGGAGGGGCACAGATGGGTCTTGCACACAAAGCCCTGAAATCCACTTGCTGTTGGAAGCCAATTAGCTCAGGGAGGGCCGTGTGAGGACACATCAGCATGGCTGCCCCATTCTGCTGTACCGTCCTCACCCTGGGGAGCTGTGCAGGGGCCCAGCTCACCTGTGCTGAAGGGAAGGAGGGAAGGGAGTCTGTCAGGCTGCTGCTGGCACAGTGGGGCTCCGTGGCCAGGAGCTTTGGGCCGGGCTGTGTACTGGGCTGTGGAGGAGCTGCAGGTAGGCTGTTGACTCAGCACCTGCCTCACCTTCTCTGCCACAGCACGTGAATGTGGCCTGTGCTCCCGTGGGATGAACCCTGCAGGGATGAGGGGATGTGAAGCCAGAGGCCTGTGGGGCTGGGTGCATGACATGGTGTCGCTGCCTGCTGCTCCCTCCCATGGTGCTGGGGAGCTCAAAGGGATCAGGGTGCCAGGACAGCACTGTTGTGTTATTCTGCAGCAAAGGCTGTGAAATGTAGGCTGCTGCTCCCCATCCAACCCTGCCAGGGACCTGCTAGCATCTGGAGGAACAGTGGTGTTTTCCTTTTCTCATTTCAGACGGAAAAGGCGTAACTTCAGTAAACAAGCCACGGAAATCTTGAATGAGTATTTTTACTCCCACCTCAGTAACCCCTACCCCAGTGAAGAAGCCAAAGAAGAGCTGGCAAAGAAATGCAGCATCACGGTATCACAGGTAAGCAGCCAGGAGGACCCCTGCACCAGCAGTGTGTCAATCTCCTGCTTCCCCTTGCAATGCTGCCATTTCCCTCCAGGCTCTGGGAGGTGGCTCCAGTGGAGGTGAGTGATAAGAGCCAGGCCTGCCCGAAGCACCTCTGTCACCCCTCCATATTTGTGTGTTGACCATGAGGAGGTTTGCAGGGTGATGGAATGTGGCTGAGCTCTGCAGGAAAGGCTGCCTTCCCATGTGGCTGGGGCTGTGCTGGGGTACAAAGGTGCTGTGCACAGAGAAGATAAAAATAAAAAGTGGCCAGGTCTGCACCCCACTTCACCTCAGCAGTGAGGCTCCTGGCTGAACCTTGCCCTGCTTTGAATTCGTTGCAACTGAGCAGGATTTCTGGGAAAGGACAGTTTATTGACAAATATAGGATCTATCTTTATATAGATCCAAATTTGTTTGATTGCTCAAAGTTGTTTTTCTAAGCCAATCAGAAATTCAGCCTCTAGCTATGCTGAAGCAACACAAGTGGTTTCTCTGTGGCAAAACTGCATTAGGCGGATTTGCTCTTTTTGCCACACACAACAGCTGTTACTGTGAAGTTAATGCAAGAAACCCAGCACCTCCCCAGTCAGGACTGTGCTGTCGTTGGCTGCAGCTGCTTTCTGTGTGGGCCAAAGTACCTGCACAGCTCAGATTGGTGCCTCACAGCGATGCTCAGGCTGATGACACCATTGAGTTTTCCTTTACCAGCAGCTCGAAAAGCAAAACACCACTTAGCATTCCATGTGGCCTGTGTGTTTGATAGAAACCCCAATTATTCCCACACAAATCTGGCTTGTACAGCTTGGTTTGAACTTGAACTTGTGTGGCAGGAAGTGCCCTGCAGTTTCCAAGTTCTCCAGCCACCCCGCTGCTGTGGCAAGGGCTGGTGTGCTGGCTCCTCCCTGCTCCCTCAGCTCCCTTATCAATATTTCAGGTCCTTGAGAGGAATGGTGCCTGCGGCGCATGTGTTAACTATTAATGATTGCAGGCTGCAGTATTGGCATTATTAGCAATGCAACCTTTAGCTTTATAATTAAGACCTGAGTTGAGATTTACTTTATAGACTTCCATTGAATGCATAAAAATCCAGGCACTTTATTGAAGACTTTCAAATGAAAGGCTGTCCAGCTCCTCCAGATCTGGAATGGCTTGACTTTGGCTGCACTCACAGCATCAGCCCTGGCAGACCTGCCCCAGGACACGTGTGTGTGCTTTGCTGTCTCCTTGCCTGTTCCTTGACACGCAGCACATACCCCAGTCCCACTGGGGTGGGAAGTGCCTGTGCTCGGTGCCAGGGGAAGCTACGGGGTGGGGAGGGAGGCAGTTTCTCCCAGTCTATTTACAAATAGCTGTGCTGATGGGCAGGAAGTTTTTGAGGGAAACTCAGCACGCAGCTCATTCCCTCTCCCCTTGCTCCTTCCTCACTCTTAGCATCACACAAGGACTGCAGCCCCCCTGGGTGCAGGCCATGGGGGCCCACTGGGCTGCTCTCCCTGCCCTCGGGCGTCCCTGCGGCTGCTGTGGATGCCTGGAACTAGCCAAACAGCCTGAGAGCACACAAGTGCCAGGGCACTGTGGTCTGCAGCCTCAGTCTTGCTGATGGTTTCAGTCCATGGCATGAGATGGTTTGTGGCAATTCCTTCAGTAAGTCATGTCCAGAAATCTTCAACAGCCTGCTGTATAGTTAGGAGAGGCAATGCCATCAACATCAACTTAAAGAACCCAAAAGTTCTTCAGTTTTGGTTAATGTAATTGGGGGAGATGACATGGGAAAAAGCCCACCAGACCTGCTGAAGAGCTGTTCCCTCTGCACCCAGTGGTGAGTCATGCCTGGCAGGGAGGGGCTCAGTAATCCCTTAGTGTGGACAGATAAAAAGACAGATCAAGATAAGGCTGAAGTGACTGTAGGAAATGAGATGGAACATTTGAGAAGCCATAACTGATTGCTTCTAGTGCTAATAGATCTGATTTCTTTCTTAATTGGCTGTTTGATAAGATTTAATGTATATGCTGTAAAATGAAATAAAAGGCAAGCAGATGGTCCAACAACCCAGCAGTGGCAGAGAGCCTGTGACAGGAATATAGGTTTGTCTTTTTAATATTTGATACAGACATGAATTAGTTGTTTCTTGAATCCATTAGGAAGTCTGAGTGAGCGACAGGAGTAGCTGCATTGTGTCCTCCACAGCACTGTGTCCAGCAACCTCAGCCTTGCTGGGTGACATTGCCAGCCTGGTACAAGGGCAGTGTTGCCCACCCAGCCTGGCAGCAGGGATGCAGGACTGGGCCCTTGGCCACGGCTGGGATTCGCTCTTGGAAGATGTTATAAATGACCTGGAAAAACTGGGGTTGAAATGGTAAAGCCTGGAAATGGGGCCATGTATCATGTAATGGGAGAGGAGCACGTATGAGAGAGAGTGAGTGCCTGTGATCAGCTGCTTGCTTGAGCTCCTGATGGATCTGCTGTCACAGCTAGAGAGCATGAATACCATAGATATTCTAATCTTTGATTTCCAAAGGCACTTCCAAAGGCTGCATGGCAGTACTGCAGGTTAGTTGGTATTTTGTAGGTCAAGCTGGGTTGGAGGTGTCTTTCTTTGTACTGAAAAGGGTATGTATTTTTGAGGCTGTGTAGCAGAAGAGCTCTGAGCAGGCACTACAGAGCAGCCCCACACACACTGCACTGGTGGCTGGCAGCAGAACTCCGAGGATGCAACCCAGAACTTGGAATGAATGGAGGAGTCATTGAAACCCTGGCAGCAGCAGCATCACAGGGGACGAGCAGTGGCATCCGAGGAAGTGACTGAGCTGCACCTCGCTCAGGGCTTCATGGAAGATCTCTAAGTGTGTGTATTTTCAGCCTTGACCAAGTGTCCCTTGGACCTTGCCATGCCTGTCACCATGCCCCATTTACCTCCTGTGCTGCAAATACCCTGGAGGGCCAAAGAGCTGGAAAAAGGAATAAATAACATTAAGGGATGGCTTTCCAAACTCTGGAGCTGTTGACTCCAGATGAAGAGGCTTTGTCCTTTCCCTGGCTGAGCCAGGCTCCTCTGTAGCCTCTCCTAACAATGATCCCAAGTGTTTCTCTCTTGTACTGTCAGAACCTTGTACATGCTGGGGGCAGATTCATGGCAGAATGTTTTCTCCCTCAAACACTTAATTAGTGAGTGTTTTGGGTCATCCTCCCCCCAGATTAAGCTGCTGACTGGAAATCCTGCTGCCATGGCACTTTACTGAGCTGCAAAGAAAATTGTCTCCCAGAATCGTTTCATTGCAGGTGGGAGATCGATGGTTTCAGTTTTGATATCAGTGTTTAAAATAATATGTAGAGAAGGTTTTTCAAGAAAAGCATAAAGACAAACTATTTATTAAGATGAGCACCTCACACAATTTCATTTTTAAGAGTGTGGAAAAGGTAATTCTAGGGGAAAAAAATGTCCTTAGCAGAGAACATTGTCGGCTGTAATTTAGAGCTACCCCATCAGCACACGTTGGAGGGAGATAAACTGTATTGTCTGTTCTCCCCTACCATGGCTGCGAGGCTGATGTTTTATACTTTTGCAGATGAGCCTCTTTCAGGGTGTCACAAACAACCATCAGTCCATCACATGGGCTGGAGAGAGGGCACAGCCAGTGCTGAGAGCAGGGCAGTGGAGTACAGCAATAACATTTTTCACTGCTTCAAACAAAAGAAGGATGTGGTTGACAAAGGAATATATTTAACATTGTTTTAAAGAAAGGATGCAGGAGCTGGTTTCCAGCACCCCTCTCACCCCTTCTGCTTTTGAGTGCTTCTGTGAGCAGTTGGACAGGGAAAACTGTGGATGGAGGGGCTTTTACCCCTGGACTTCCTGTGGGAAGCAAGGAAAAAAGCTGCAGCATGATGAAATAGTTCTGGAGGTAAAGTTCTTGGGTTTAGGTCATAGACTGTGATTGTGCAACATTGATTTTTAGTATTTTCTGGTTTGTACCATCTTTTAGGTGTGGACCACAGACTGTGTGCTACAAACATGGAAACACAGTGGAAAGATTTCCACAATCCATGAATCTGTAGCTCCTTAATTCCAGCAGTGATGCTCTTGCATCAGCTGCATCTTTGCTGAATGAGCACTGATTTATCCCAGGAAATCACCCACTCTGGAGACACAAGGCAGGCTTGCCCCATCCCAAATCCCACATTAGGCATCTTGATGATTTCAGTAATAATTTATTGTCTTTTTATTTAACATTGCAATTAACATGATAAATAAGCGCAACAGTATTGTTTGAAATGTAATATACAATTAAGCCAAATTAATTAATTGGCCTTCAATGATCAGGAGGAGAAAGATGTTCATTGTTTTTTTTATGGGAAGAGATAGTTTGTTTTAATGAAAAATGTGTTGTGAGGCAGCTCACGACGGAGACAACTTCCATGTTGAGGGTGAGCTCGGGTCTGAGTGAGGAGCCGGGTCCTGGTGCTGACGGAGGAGCCCAGCACCTGCAGCCTGGTCTTCCCTGGAGCCACGGCAGTGCCAGCAGCACAGGCCAGGTGAGGTGTGCTCCAGGCGGGCAGGGATCCTAAATCCTGCCTGGCACAGTCTGCTGGAGCAGTGCCCTGGCTCTGTCCTGGCATTGTCCAGCTGCGGCCACAGCCCCCTGTGTCCCTGGCTGTCCCCGGGCCGGGCACGCTCTGCCCTGCACTGGTGTGCCATGGGAGCACACAGGTTCCTGGGGCAGAGGGATGGGGGTAGTGACCGTGCCCCCCCCGGGCTGCTGCGGCTCCTCCGGCAGCCCCGACACCGCGCAGGGCGCGCGCCTCAGAGAGGAAGAGTTGAACATTTCTGGATGTTCCTTTAGATGTGCTGTGCGGGTTAAACATAACGTACGAGCACTGCTCCTCTCATTGCTTCCAATTAAACCTTGCTTGTTAGTTTAACCTCTAGGTAATCCCATCAAACAATTGATGTCAAGGAAACACTGCCCACAGTGGCTCTGGATGAGTGGCCATTAATTTTAATTGCCTTGATATTAAAGATTAAGAAGTATTGGGACTAGCAGAATGGAAACGATCTGATGTCAAGCAAATCCACTCGTTGAGGCTTCCCCAGGCTGCTGGTGATATTAAAATTTTACTGTGAGAATTAAATAAACCTTTATTAGTGATGGCTGTTGTTTGATTGGTCCAGGGGTGTGCATAAACAGAGGGGTCTCATGCACATCCATGGACAATACAGTTGATGTGCAGAGATTCCTCAATTATGATACTGTTAATAAAGCATAATCTGATTGTACACAATAATTATTTGCTAGGTTTCATTAATGCCTTATTGCTTCTCTGACTGACAAGGTGATATTAAGTGCAATATATAGGATACGGTGGAGTATTATCAGGGGAGCAGGATATATAAGGTGCCTTCCATATTACTGGTAAAGGCCAGAGGTTTTCCATTAATTGTGGTTAAACAAAAGCTGTGATGCATCAAATACAGCAGGATTTGACTCCTGCCTCAGCAGGATCCTGAACTGGGTGCTGTGACAGGACCCCAGCCCCTGCCACACCCTGTGGCTGTGTGATAGCCACTGGGCTGTCACTGGTCCCTTCCCCTTTACCACTGGAGCAGTTCTTCTATTGTCTCTGCTGTGTTGGCCATTGTCCATGTTCCAAACTGGGTTTGTTATTTAGGAGCTCTGTTACAGCAGCTGAAGTTAAACAAAGCCCCTAAGCAAGATTGTACAAACTTCCCTGAGCGGCTCCAGGCGTGACCCCTGTGCGGGTTAATAGCTGGTGCCCTGGGAGCCACCTTGGCTTCAGTACAGCATCTTCAAAGGGACATGACAAAGTGACTTTTCAGCCGTTATTGATTTATATGATTCCTTTCATTTTCAGCCAACCAAACACGATTCTGTGAGTGGGCTGCCAAGGTTGTTCCAACCCAAAAATAAAGAACAATTGCTCTCACTGCCCGCTTGCCCTCAGTCAACCGGACCTTGGTCCCCCCTGAGCAGCATTCTGGGTCTTGCACCAGTTTTGCTGACAAATGGCCCATGGTGGTAGGGGAGAGTGCTGTGGTGCAGCAAGCTCCAGGATGCATGCAGCCATCAGTCACTTGTTGTGTCCCAGTTTGCCAAGAGAGCAGCAGAGCCAGGTTTTGCTCAGCTCCATAGTGATGTTTAACTGACCCCGGGCTAGTGCTCAGGTACCTGATGTGGGTTGTGTTTCTGCCATCTCAAAATCACATCTCAAAGCAATCCTGCTTTGCCCAGCCAAGCACTTTGTGTCCTTCACGTTTCCCACCTCTCTCCACTGCAGGTGTCCAACTGGTTTGGCAATAAGAGAATCAGGTACAAGAAGAACATCGGGAAGTTCCAGGAGGAAGCCAATCTCTATGCGGCAAAGACGGCCGTGACTGCAGCGCACGCCGTGGCAGCGGCTGTCCAGAACAACCAGACCAATTCCCCCACCACACCAAATTCTGGTACGTACCTGGCTGCTGCCTTCGAGCATCCTGGAGGGCCGTGTGCCACAGAGGGCCCCGACGGCGCCCTAGCGAGCTCGGTCGGGATGAGGAGCAGGCAGCTCCTTAGCAGCCATGGCACAGGGAGCAGTCCTGAGCCCAAGGACCAGGGTGGACCACGAGGGCTGAGCAGTGCTGTGGGTGGTCTCAGCCAAGCTGCCACAGCCATACACAAGAGCAGAGTGAGGCCCATGTAATCCCTGCAGTGGTAACGACTGCCTGGCTCTGGCTTCTGGCACCTTCTTTGTTTCTGTAGTTACTTTAGGCTTTTTCTCATTCACTGAAAAGAATGTAAAATGGAGCAGAGATCCAAGTTTGGTTGTGTAGAACTGTTAAATTTATTGTCAAGATAACAACAAAATAGAGGAATATTTTAGCATGCTCTAATTACAGTTTAAACTCTGGATGGCATGAAATGGAGTAGATGTTATAAATAGAAATCTAAGGATGGAACTTTAATTTGGAGTTACTCTGTGACATGTTCTGCTACAGGTCTTACTGGTGTGCTGGTGACATTTTGCAAGTCTGAGCACTGTCAGGAGTTGTCCTGTCTGAGTCAGGGAGTGTGTGAGGGGGGCGTTGCTCTTTTGGGCTCCAGGGGCAAAGGTTGCCACAAGCACAAACACTATTTCCAGTCAAGTTTTGCCGTGACTTAGTTGTGGACAACTTTTAAAGAGGATAGAGAACTATGGGGAAAAGACTTTAACTAAAAGAGAGTAAGAAACAGGTTCCTTCTTTGACAGTAATAAACCACACAGTTGGGAACTGCCAACAATTTCCTTTGGAAGGAGACACGAAGCACAGGCTCAAAATGAGTGTTTGGTGATGGCAATTCATGATGGAGTGATCCACAGGGGGACAGCTCTGATATGGAAATGCTGTTGTACAGGCTGCTCTTCCAGAGGGAGGAGGTGCTCTGGGTTGCAGGGAGCCTCCAGGCTTGCCCAGCACAGCTCTGGTGTGGGGGTGAGAGCCGGGATGTGGTGGCCGCTGTGGGGGGCCGGTGGCCATGCTCACCCTGCGCCAGGGCAGCAACTTCCCCTCCACTGAGCCCTGCCTGTCCTCTCCTCTCCTGCTGCTTCTCCTTCCCCTGCCCTCAGGTCTCGGGGTTATGTTTTTGCAGCTCTCTGTTATTCAGCTACCTAACTCTTTCCTTTCCAGGTTCTTCTGGTTCTTTTAACCTCCCAAATTCTGGGGACATGTTCATGAACATGCAGAGTCTGAATGGGGATTCTTACCAGGGGTCCCAAGTCGGAGCCAATGTGCAGTCACAGGTAGGAGAAATGCCCCCAGCAGGGCCTTTCTGGCAGGGTAGGGTTTGGGCTAAAAATTCCACCTTACTCTGGCTCTATTAACTGGTCTGGGCCTCGCTGCAGAGTGGAGGCTGCATATTTCTGGATGTGGCCTATTCTTACCCCGGCATTGAATTTCACAAATATAAAGGAAAGAATGATTTTTTTCTGATTGAAATTTTAAGCTTTGTGAATGCATTCGGCTCTGGCTTGAGCTCATGGAATGGGACTGGGTGCATCTGACTTCCATGGACACTGTAAATCCAGTGAAATTTTCTTTCTTTTTTTCCTTTCTTCCTTCCTCCCCCTGCCCTTTAAAAAAAACAACTCTCCTATCTCTCTTTTATTTAATGGACAAACTTTTATTTATTAATTTATTCATCTATTTATTTATTTACTTAAATGTCAGAGAGCATCTGACTGAGCTATTACAATACATCTCATTGCCAGTCACTGTTCCAGCCCTCTCAGAAGGGCTGGCTCCGTGGTTTATGTGCTGTGTACACACCATCATCTCCTCCACACATGCCAGCACACACAGGCGGGTGAATATTCCCAGCACTTTGCTGCACTTGTGAAGGAGCCGCGGGCTGCGGTGCTGGGAGGAAGTTGTGTTTGGTGGTGAGAGCAGCAGAGATGTATGGGCTCTAACAGGCATGGATTGGTTGAAATTCTGCCAGTCAGTCTTGATTGATAAATTTGCCTTTCATAGAAGATGCTAAACCCTTTTGGCTCACATAATTCAAAATGTTGCCTATTGTAAGTGATGATGTTTTAATAGATTTGGAATGATGAATCCTGTCTCCCCTCACTTTAAGGTGGATACCCTGCGTCATGTTATCAATCAGACGGGAGGATACAATGATGGCTTGGGAGGAAATTCACTGTACAGTCCACATAATTTAAATGTGAGTACCCAGGGGAACAGTGGTTTGGAGAGCCATAAGCGCAGTGACAGGTAAATGCAGTCATTAATACCTGTATTAATTGCTCTTGCAAAAGTGTTGTGTAGTATCACATCTTTGGGGATGAACCACACAACAGCCCTTGGTGCAGTTGTAATGCTTGTTAGTGTAAGAAGAGAGAAATTCCAGATCTGTGACTATAAATGGTTTGAATTTTTATTTGTTTCAGCCTTATGAGTTAAAAGGTAACAGCCTGCAAGAGGCTCCTGCGGCTCAACAGCCGGGCAGGGAGCTCTGCTGGGCTGTGCTGCCTGTGCCAAGCGCCAGCCCTGACAGACTTCGACGCAACTTTGGCCATTTCAAGGGTGCCCTTTTTCCTGTGTGTAAGAGACACCTTTGGCCTTGTTACTCCAAACGGCAGTGAACAGTCAGTCTGGCTAACGGATGCCAGTAAATGCAGGGATTATGGGCTTGATGGTGATAGGTGCTAAATGTCCTCCCGCTGGCCGTGAGCGATGGGATGTGACAGTGCCCGGGCTGGGCAGGCCGTGCCCGTGGCTGCGCGCGACGCGCCGGGATAAATCAACGTGGAGATGCGTTCTTCCTTCGGCTGGGAGCGGGGATGGAACATCCCTGCGGCAGCGGCGGGGCTGCAGGCACAGCCGCTCATCCCTCATCCCCAGCTTGTTTCTCCCACTTACAGCTGCAGCAATTAGTGCTTTATGGGTTGTTTTTTTTTTAATGTTTCATATTTGCTTGAGAGGTGATTTTTCTTTGTTTTCCTTCATACTCGTGGACTCTAAAATTACTGTAGAGAATTCCCAGTCTAGTGACCCCTCTCACAGGGTTTATCCCGGTGCTTCCCAACCGATGTGGATTGGGGTACAGGTGCTGCGCAGCCCCAGAAACCCACGGAGAAGGGGAATGGGGAGACCCAGGGTGAGCTGCTGCAGCCATAGGGAATGGGAGGTTTTCCCCCCGTTTTGAGTTGCCACTTGCCATGAGAGTAAATATTAATGATTTAAAATGTGATTGAAGATGTTCAATTGTAAGGGGAAAAAAGTACCATTAAATACTCAAATCTTTTACATTTGAAATGTCAAATCTTTCTTTTTGGATTTATAAATAACTCATAATAACCCACAACAAACCATATAAAAAGCCTTTTAGTTGCATTTCTCCTTTTTCATTTAAGTGTTTTGAAATGCTTCAGAGAATTTGCGATATCCTTATCAACATGATAAAATATGAAACTGTGATTGCCTGCAGCATTTTACAGACATGAATTCCATCTTCACTGATGAGGCCTGATAAGGCGCTGTTGTATAATACAGTGCATAATCTCAAACCACCAGAGTAAGGATTAATTTATTTGAAAAAAAGAATGCTTGCTGACAACCTCTCTTCCAGCTGCCAAGCTGAGTAAAAATATTGTACATTTGTTGTTTATAAATTTGGATAAAAGAGGAATGATGTTTACTTCAGATGGAATATCTTTAGACTCATATCTGCACAAGAGTTTTTCTTTCTCTAAGCAGATTCTCGTATGGTTCCGAAATAAAAGCTCGCGGTGTTTCCGCATCGGAGCAGGGTCTGTGCTGAGCAGTGCGCGGGTATCGGCGGGGACTCGGCCCTGGGGTGCTGCGGGTCGGTGCTGCCGCTAATTTCACTGAAGGGAAAACCCGAACCCCTGGGTTTGTCAGGATGAAGCTGCGCTGTTTGCTGTTTCATCTGCAGAGGAGATAATTACCGAGGCTGCTCTCCCCTGGTGCAGCCGCTCAGCGCTCCCTTGCCGTGATCGATGAGCGCGGGGCCGGGCTGGCTGTGGGCTGCGAGGGGCGGCGGCCGGGGGTCCCCCGCCACACCGCCGCTGCCCCTACGCGTCTCCCCAGTGTCTCTCGGCCCGGGAGGCCTTGGGTGGCCGAGCCCCACGAGCACATTTCCCCGCTAACCTTTCCCTGCCAGCCCCGGGGGCAGCGCGGCGCGGCCCGGGCGGCTCTCGCGGGCGCTGCGCTGAGGCCTCCCCGTCACTTCCACTCAGCGTCCCCCAACTCACGAGCCCCGCGCCTCCCTCTTCTTGACTGACATAAAAATATGTAGCGACAAGCTGTCTGCCACAGCCGAAATCCGATCAGACATTGATTCCAGCAATTGCCTCGATTGGCCAAGACATAAGGCAAATTTGTTGCTGCGCTGCTCGTGCTGAGGCAGGTCTGAGGCGGGAGGGCCGCACGGAGCGGGCCGGAGCGGGGCTGCCGCTGCGGATAATTGCAAAACCGATCCTCTCTGCCTTTCACCAGGGACCGGGGGGGGCTTGTGCAGGGAACCAGGCGGGGCAGCTCTGCCGAGGGCCCTGCCGGTGGGAAGAGGCCATTCCCAACTTGGGGAAGTGAGGGGAGACGCGGGGGTTAAACACGGATTGCCCCAGGCTTGTCTTCTCAGGGGAAAAAGCTGAAGTGCCGGTGAAGGGATATTCCTCATTAGAGCAGGGATGATCTCTGCAGAAATCCCACAGCCCTGACTGCAGCCAACATCTGGCTGAAGGGCTCTTGCTTTCCCTGCTCGGGCACATCCCGTGCCTCGCTCTGGCGCAGCCCCTGCAGCCAGAGGGGTGCGGGACATCCCCCTGCCCAGAGCCCCTCAGCCCCTGGTGTAATTAAAATAGCAGTGGTATCAATTGACATGTTTTTGCCTTTGCAGGCTAATGGAGGCTGGCAGGACGCAACCACTCCATCTTCTGTGACTTCCCCTACAGAAGGGCCGGGAAGTGTGCACTCGGATACCTCTAACTAATCTCCTAGCAACACTTTTTCCCTGAGCTGAGATGCCTTGATTAGTGCATTCAGAGTTGCAGGAGAAAAAGAAAAGAGTTTTTTGTAGCCAACCACCTACAGCTTTACTGTAAAACCTTGTCTTACTAGAAAACTTGGTAAATCTGTTTTTTAAAGGTATCATAATCATTTGTATTTATACTTAAAACACACAATGTTAAAAAGCACTTTATCCAATTAGGCCAAGATTTAGCATTGTTTATAGCCCTGTAACTATTTTATCATAATTTATTATCAGCAGTTTTATGATGTTGGTCTAACAGTTGCCAATTACTTGGCCTTAAGGGTAAAAGTACAGGACAAGCTTAACCTCAGTAGCAAGAGCAGACACAAAGAACCACCTCACCCAAATTTAATTGTGTGCATATTTCCATGGAAAGTCTACAGGAATCACAGACTTTGATTGTGTTTCATCTTTTCATATCTCTCACAGAGCTGGAATAAAAAGAGCTGTTCAGTTACTTCGGTTAACAATGGTTGTGTTTAAGAATCCTTATTCGTCACATTTTTGTTGAGATCTATTGTCTTATAAATTAGATTGGAAACCAGGAGCATCTTTTCTTGCTAAAGCCCCCCTGGAGCCCAAGTCTCCTCTCCGTATCCGACATGAACACAGGTTGTTCTTGGGAGACGACGACTCTTGCTGCTGGTCTCTGTGCACGCCACCACCCAGGGTTTTACAGTACGAGCTGGGTGCTACCCACACCTGCCAAGGGCTGGTGCCTCTGCTTGGCAGCAAACCACAAACAAAGGAAAAGGAAAGGAAAAAGCACCGTGATATGGAGTGTTGTACATAGTGTAGCAAAAGAGTATTTATACATCTCACCAATCAAACACAGCTTTATTACCTCATGCGAACTCATACAAACCAATAGACTTTCAACATGTTCTGTAGCTTAGAGTGCTCACTTACTACCTCTGAACGATACTCACGCTGTAGTTTGTCTCTTTCTTATCTTTTTGCATCTTGTAATTAACTCTTTGTTTCCCCACGAAATGTAATGTACATTGTAATCTCCTACAAATCAGGGTTGCCTTGGCAACTACTAAAGAAGCGGAAGTGGAAACATGGGGTGTTAGGTTGGACACAAAACAGTGCAACTGTTGTAAATACTGAGAAGCATTTTGAATGTTCTTCATCTTGTTACTAATACACGCAAAAACCAACAACTAATTGTAATGCATACAGACTTCAGTATTCAGTACTGTACATCCCCCTGGATTGCAGGGGCCCTTTCTCTCTCTCTTTTGTATTGTATGCGATTCTGAAACTGATTGAGTCATGAAAATAATTTGTGGCAGTGATTCTAATGTATTAAACCGTTTCGTGTTACTTTCTAACTGGATTACACCCTGGATTGAAAAGTCTTCCTCGTGGTAGTTATATGTAGTTTCAAACATGAATAAACTTTTTGCTTTCATGATCAAACGTTGACGTAATTTCTTCCTGCTCAGTTCAAGTCTGCCTGAGGAGATGCGTTGGTCTCCAGAAGAGCGAGCTGGCATGGAGCAGGAGCTGAGCATCTCTTTAAACACCAGCAGGTCCTTGTGCCCTCTTGCCAGGAGAGAACTGGAAATCCTGGGAGAGGCACATCCTGGGCAAAGGCTTCCACCTGCCAGCGCCTGCCTCCGCTGCCACCCTGCTCTGCTTGGGAGCCACAAATCAAGCAGAGGTAAAGGAAGGGGTCAGGCCTTTAGATGAGTTTAAAAGCCATCATCATATTCACTCTTAATTACCATTTTTATTTAACATTAACTTTGGAGCTATAGCCTCAGCTAGCAAGTCTAATGTGATTATAAAAATATTTTTCTTTATTAAAAAAACTTTTTTGGAAGGACGTATATATATAAATGCTAATTTTAAGTCTTTTTAATAAAGTAAAGGTCAATAACAGGTAATAGCCTATTTACCATATCTCAAGGAAATTGACTCACAGGAAATCAAATTAACGTTAATCACTTGCAGCAAATGGTCTTTGATAAATATAACTACTCACTACTTGGGTTAGTGCAGCTAGGCAGGAGGAGGCCGAGTGCTCACCAGCACCAGCCCCTGGTGGGCTGGAGCCGCGGCTCGGTGCCTCTGAGGAGCTGCTGGGCCATCACCTTCCCTTCCCTTTGGCTGTTCAAGCCTTCAGATGCTGTTTTGGGGGCTGAACAATTATTTGCATGATTCAATGAGCTTGTGGTTCAGCTTTTCTCTACAATTCTTGTATCAGGTTATTTTGTAAAATACCTTTGTTCTCCCACTCTCCCCCCTGGGCCGTGAGGACACTGCACCCCATGCTCTCTCGCACCAGTGACTGCTGCTGCTCTCCTTCACAGAGCAGACTCACCTCGATTAGGTCTGGAATTGAACGGTGCTTCTCCTTCTACAGGTGGTGCATTTAAATTAACAGGTAAATAGCTAGACATGCATTGCAAAACCTTTGTTATGGGAGCTGGGGCAGGTGGGGACCGTGGACTGCCGAAGACTTCTGCATGCTGAGGACAAAGCACCCAACAATTTGCATTTGCTAATGGAGCTCCCCAAGTCCACAGGCTCAGTGCTCATGCTACAGCTCAGTGGAAACGGTATTTTATATTTTAAATGTAAAGTGTGTCAGCGGAGGCGTAGTAGGCAGCGTAATGAACACTCAGACGTCCCTCATCTTGATCACATCTCTGCTGGCCACAGGCAAGGACCTGTCACACACTGAGGAGGTTCATAGGAAGGCCATCAACAACCTTTGGGCCGCCCTTGCGTGCCCCACGCCCGCTGGGCATCATTAGCTGCTGCTTTACAGCATTAAGGCTTTGGGTCCCTTTGAATTACAAGTGCAATTTGGTTTTCCTTACGTTGGAGAGCAGCCGCGTGGTTCCATGGCAAATAATAAACATCTTATCCTTGAGGCCTGATCACGCATCAGGGAGGTTTACTGCCAGCACCAGTACTAGGATCAAGCTGCTGATGGTATACTGTGTTTCACCCAGTAGTTACACCCTGAAGGGTGTCGGAGCCTCGGAAGAGCAGCGGCTCACACCAGGGGAGGAGATCCTCAGCCCTCCCACCCTGCCAGCTCAGCGGCACCATCCCGATTCCCTGCACTCACGTTTGAGCTTTTGGCACAAGAGAACCCTGCAGCCGGAGCCATGGGAGGTGCCAGCCCTGAGAGCCTGTGTGGAGCACAGCAGGACCAAAAGGAGGATTTGCGGCAGGTCCCAGGAATCACCATCTCCTGTGCCCGGCACCTACCTGAGGCATCCATCACTGGGAGAGGCACGAGGGTGCCTGGAGGAGAGACCCACAGTGCTCCCCTGGGCACTGCTCGACAGCCACTTCTGGGACCGGCCCCAGCTCCGTCTGACCTGTGGGGAACCTCGGCACGGCCACTGCTCCGGGTGTCCTGCACGGGGAGCTATGAGCAGCCCTGCAGCTGGGGAGACGTGGTGCTTCTGTTTGTGACCTGCCGAGCCATGGGAGCAGCCCCACAGCCCCCCCAGAGAACAGCAAACCTCCATCTGCTGGCAGCAGAGCGGGTGACAAGGTCCCCGTGTTCCCGGCTTCCTGTGTGCCCAGGCTTGGATGCAGTGAGGGATCCTGAGCCCAGGGAGGGGAGAGCTGGGGACACCCTGGGGCATGGCAGGATCCGTGCCCCCTGGGGCTGGGTCAGTGCTGACTTGGCACCGCGTGTGTGAGGCTGAAGGCGCCCTGTGATCCTGCAGCAATGTCCTGACCGCACGCGAGCCCGTGTGCAGGGCCACTGCCAGTATCTGTGCCATGTATTTCCAATGTGATAAAAGTAACTGTGAGTAACTGAAGATGTTTCCAGTTTGTGTTAATAAAATACATCTTTTTTAAAGAATGGAATTCTTCAAAGATTGGCAAATTTTATTTTATTTCATTAGCTTTAATGTCACTGCCATATGGACTGTGAAGAAAAGTGAACCATTAGATCAGAAGGACTGAGTTATCAGTGTGACACAGAAAGCTCTGATACAATTGTTAAGGATAAGCCCTGGAGTGATTTATTGCCTGCATTGTATTAGCCACAGAGGAGTTATGATATGCTCCCCATTCCTGTATCATATTAGGATTTTATTAGTCTAATATGACATGGTAATATAATATATTATTAGAATTCCCATCCAGTGATCCTTTCCTTGGTTGCAGGGGCTGGAGAAGGTTTTGTGTGCATCAGTTCCTGGGCCATCATGCCCAGGGAGGATGGGGAACACCAGGGATGGCACAGTAGCTGAACCTCCCCAGGTGGGCCATGGGGCCTCTCACCTTCTGTGGGCACCCCGGGCCACCTGTCTGTCACCGAATTTGTGTCCCCTGAACGACAAAGCCGCCGGCTCCTCCCTGCAGCTGGGCCAGCGGAAGGATGGAGCTGGCATTACGATCTTTGCTGGCAGCCGAGCCGCAGCCTGGCTGTGTCCCGGTCCCCGGGGATGGTCCCTGCCCTGCGGGATCACTGCCCGGCTGCGCCGGGCTCAGCGCGGAGCGAGGAGCGATCGGCTCTGGGCGGAGGCTGCGAGCGCCCGGCAGGGAGGGGAGCCGGGGCTGTGGATGCGCTGACACGGGCCGCTAATTGCTGAGCCTCATCAGCGTGTCCCCGCACTCCCACACCTCTCCTCACGTGGCCCTACCCTCTGGAAACCCAACTTACCCAACAAATCCTGAAGACAAACTTTTCTTCAAAGTTTCCCTGGCGTCCCCATCCCTGTGTCTCCGAGTCCCCCGCTCCGCCTGGGAGCAGCTCGGAAGCAGACGCTGTTTGTAGCCTCATTCTTGCCTCCAGCAGCAGCAGCAGGAGGAAGAAGTTCAAGCATGTCAGAGCGCTACTAGGTGCTAAATCCCAAAATCTATATCAAAGCCTATTTGATCATCTTCCTGTCATTGATATAATAAAAAGGATTAATTTATTGGAGACTGCCAAAACCCTCATGTGGCAACAAATTTAAGGATCGTGTTTACACGGGCTAATTAAACCCAATTACTTTCATTCCTCTCCGCGGTGGTAACGCGGGGGCTGAGGTGTGCTCTGGAGCCTCCGGGTGAGCCCCTGTTCCTGGGGTGCGTGGGGACCCAGGGCTGTCCCCCATGAGCACATCTCCGGGCCAGGGACCCCGGAGGGGAAGGAACCCTCCTCTTCCTCCTCCTCCTCCTCTTCCTCCTCCTCCTCCTCCTCTTGCTCTTCCTGCTCTTCCTCCTCCTCCTCCTCCTCGCAGTGCCCCGGCACGCTCGGCTCCCTGGGAATGGCACCTCGGAGCAGGGGACTGTGGCACACGGCCGCCCCTGGCTGCGGGGGAGGCTTTGGGAGAGCAGATGGGGCCACTGCCCATGGTGTGAGATCACCTATTAACGCCTGCAATTTGTATAATAAAAGGTTGCATTTTTTGATGGAAAAATTCAGCATAAGGAGCACGCGTCATTAAGTATGGAAATCCAAAATTTTATTAGCAATCTGCTAGATCTGAACTGACGCCAATTAAACAAAAAAGATATCATTTATAAAAAGGCAGAGTTCAAGTTGTATTAAATATGAAATGCAATTTTCTGCTGGTTGTGATTTATTACCATTGGTACATTGTTCAAAGAAGCATGTTATATTTCAATAGAGAAATATTGTTTATTCATTAATATTTTAAAACTTGCTTATTGCTGTGTATGACTCTCCTGCAGAATGAAACTTATGATTTAAAACATGAATTAATAAACACATTTGAAAGTGTTAGACAATATCACAACCGCTCATTTTTCATTTTCCTGAGAGCATATTAAACTTTTATAATTCTGTACTATTATTTTCCAAATAAAGGTATTGGCTCTAAATTGCTAATTTCAGGTACAGATGAGAGAAAGCAATAACAGATGTTGGGAATCAGTCACTATGTCCTGCTAATATGGCTCGATACTTTTGTTCTCACATTATTCACAAATCTCCTGTTAAGCACCACGGCCCCCTCAGAGAGTCTGGGGTGCTCTGAGTGCCTCTTCTGGTGGGACAGGAGGGCTCCAGGTACACCAGCCTGGAGAGAACAGTTCCAGGTGTGCTGGGCCAGAGGAGGATGGTGAGGGTTCCAGGTATGCTGGAGCCGTGGGGCTGCGTCGTGCTCTCAACATCAGGAAACGTTTGATAGAGGCTGACATTCTAAATGAGGCCGAAAATATTTTATACAAAATGTGATAAAGCAGTAATGATCCCAGAGGCCTAGGGTTATCTTGGTGATTACCTGCACCCACCACTTGAATCAGCAGCTTTACGGGGTCCAGACCCGACACGCGGATCCCTCGGAACTCATTAGTCCTGTGTACTTTATATAGACTCACCTCTCAGCTGCTTGATTCAAACTAACCTTTTTTGTATCTTAAAATCTCTGCTGCCACAGCCTTGCTGTATTACCATAACAATAACCAGTATTTCAATTTTAAGAACTCATTTTTCCTCAAATAGAAAGTGCCAATCAATTTAAGGAGCAGGAGAGGCATGCTGGAGCACAGGCAGGGCACGTGCGCTGGGGCCTCGCCCTCCTGCTCCAGCCCATTCTGGGTGGGAAGTGTCTTCCTGCACTGCACTTTTCCTCCTCACTGGCCACTGCTCCTGGCTCACGCTGGACAGAGGGCATTCCCCTCAGAACCTTGAATCGTTGCAGGGGAAGTCATGGAAAGGGATGGGGAGCTGACATTTACAATGTTTCCCCAGTTGCTGCAGGGAAAGGCCAGGAGTGAGGTGTCACATGGGACTGGCAGGAAAACCCTGCCCCGTCACTCTGCCCACAGCTGGGCAATGGCTGAAGGGGGGTCCCCAGGGGTCCCCAGCACCCTGAGGGCACAGGCAATACCCTGCTGTAGGTGGCTGAGCTCTCCAGCTTCCCTGCTCCCAGTGGCTCCAGTCAGGGGTCCGGGGTTATGGGGAAGGCTCCGGGACATGTCAGAGCAGATGGCTGGGGAGGGGGCCAGGCAGTGCCAGTGTCTGTGCCTCATCTGACTGCTGGTGGGGTTTATGCCATGTTGGTCCTCACACCTGACAGCTAATGTGAATTAACTATTCACCTCTTCGTTGGGCAAAGCAAATCTGCAGAATTTATTACTCCAAGCCTGTCAGTTAATTTAAGTTCAGTGCTTAATCAAGTTCCAGTGATCATAAATGGGACACAGGGATTTCTCTCTCCTGAGCACCATGCTCAGAGCTTACATGAAGCAGTGTACAGTGTCTGGCACTCCCTGTGTGATTCTTCCTCAGATCAGCCCCCACTTGTCCCCACTGGTCCCAGGGCAGCCACCTGGGAACTGGTTCCTCTTGCTGGGTTCTGTGGTGGGCTCCAGGCTGGGGGCTTTGTCCTGCCATGTCTCGGGCAGTGTTGGGAGGGGTGGGAGGTGCTGCTGGGCACTGCGGGGTGCAGGGGCTGGGAAGTGTCTGTGCCACCCCCGAGAGCCCCCAGCGACCCCAGCTCCTCCCTGGAGAGGGCACACAGGAGACTTCACTTGGAAACCCTTCCTTGGGTCCCACCTTGGCTGGACAAATAGCCACAAGAAAACCTGCTCTGGGTGCAGAGGGAATGTCTGTGGGACGGGAAGGCTGGGCAGCAGAGGCGCTGAGCTGGTGGGCACCAGGAAGGATCACAGCATGGAACTGCAGGCACCCAGCAGAACAACGCCTTTGCAGTAGGCCTGCCCATGTGCTTCAGAGACTCTCCAGCCCATCCATAACTGGGGAGGAGATGCTGTCCAGCCACATGGGCAGCACATTCAATTAGGTTTCTCTCTCCCAGAATGTGGCACGAGAGGCAATCTCTCTTTTTTGAAGAATGTAATAACAGAGTGCAATGGAAATGCATCGAAGAGACTCCAAGAACAGGATCCCTGCTTTAAATCTTGAAAGCAGTCAAGAAAAATATGTTGTTTACCTGAATTTGTTTTTCATAAGGTCTCCCAGAGGATTAATAAACTAACCCTTCATCTGTGAACACCTGGTCCTACACGCCATCAATAACTCCCTGCACCCTCCGTGTCAGCGCGCACTCAGTGGGAGAGGCAGATTGCAGGAGCCTCAACAGGAGTCACCAAAATGCCCGTGACAGAGAGGACACACAGGACTCTTCCTGTCCCCAGGGCCCTTGGGCTGCACAAACATGGAGCTGCTCTGGGCCCGTGTCCCAGATGTGGCCCTGAACGTCAGGCTGGGGCAGGGCTCTCCCGGGAGCACTGCAGTGGTGGGGGGAGGCCCTGGCACGGCCCTGCCCTGGGGGGTGTGAAAGGAGCCAGGTGCCCTGGCAGCAGCAGCAGCCTCCCCCTGAGCGGGTCTGCGGGCTCCAGCCTGGCATCCCTTAATTGACTGATCGGCTCGGACTGTCAGCGCTTACAGAGATAATTCAATTTATAAAATCCCATTAAGTAGTGAAAGATTTTTTGATTGTTGAATTGTTTCCTATGTTATGCAAGTCATTTTGGTTCCTCTCACTTGGAAATCCGCTTCCCATTTGCGAGAGCTGGCGATGGAGCCGTTCCTCTGTGCTGGCTGGTGCTCAGATTCTCTGAGGGTGGGTGAGCGTGGGACAGAGGCAGCTGGGGCAAAGGAGACACCCCGAGCTCGCGGCCTGTCAGTGTGCCATGGCATCTGAGTGTCCCGTGGTGTCCCAGTGTCCCGTGGTGTCCCAGTGTCCCACAGTACCCTGGTATGTGGGATCATCCCTGCAACCTTCCTGCAACCCTCATCTTGGGCACAGGCAGGGGTGTGGCAGCAGCTGCCCCTGGCAGCCCAAACCATCCCTCGGCCTCCGTGTTCCCGTGCCAGAGCAGCACCGGGAGCCAGCGGCTGCTCTGGGCGCTGGCAGGGCCGGGGTAGCCGTGTGTCCCTTCCCTGGTGACCCCAGGCAGGAGGACCTGGGGCTGCCATGTGGCAGCTGAAGTTTGGTTCCCATCTTCAGCTCTTTGTTTCCGTCCCCCACCCCCACCCTGATGCAAACTCCCCTCTCCGGTTTGTTTCCATAGAAATCCTCAGCTGTAAATCCTTAAGTAACTTTTTTTTTTTTTTTTTTTTTTCAATTTATAGTGTGCTATTAATGTCCTTTCAAGCCGAGGACTCCAGGAAATGAAATAATAGAAAAGGCACCACTTTGAAATGCATCCAGGCATTTATTGTTAGTAAGTGAAAAAGTAACATGAGCGTTTAAAGAAAATATTGGCAGATAAATTGGGTTTTAAAGAAAATATAATTGGATATAATTTCTGCTTCATTCAGTTAAATATTTATTGTTTTATTGACTTATTTTCTTTTATTTATAATAAGAACCTTAAGCTGAAATTTAATTTTCCTGATATAAATATATGTTTTCATAGAAAATTTGGCATTTAAAAATGTTATCTCAGACATTAATGGCTTTGATAAAAGCACGCGGCTTGCGCAAGGGTTTGGTTTAGATATTTCCAACCTCAGTAAATATGAAGTAGTCTCTATAATCATCATTATCATAACAATTACTATTATTCTAATTAATGGGTAAGCCTAATGGCAATGCATCCACATGGAAAATCAGTGCTTGCTGCGTATTTGAGTTCTTCCCAGAGTTTTTGCTGAGATCTGCAGAATTTGAGCTCCTCAGAGGAGCCCTGCCCCGAGTTCCTGCCCCGCTGGGGTGAGGACGGAGCCTTCTCCCTGCCGGGGCTGGGAACAGAGGGCTCGTTTTGTCAGCAGACAGACAGACAGACAGACAGACAGACGGAACCGGCAGCACCATCGGAGGCAGAGGCTTTCCGCTGATCTTCGTGGAGTGGTTCAGGCACCAGCACACGGCTCCGAGAGGCTGGAGAGCCGCCGCTGCCGGCGGGACACGCTCCGGGAGACTCAGCCTCCAAGGCAGGTGAGCTCCAGACACGGTCCCGAGACCCCAGCTCGGGGTCTCAGCTTTCGGGGGTCGCGTTGACCCCTCCCCGGTGCTTCCCGGCCTTGCCGCAGCTTTCCCGCAGGTGTAACCCCGTCCTGCCGGAGCCTCCCGCGGTGCAGCCTCTGCCCGAGGGCCGGGAGCTGCCCGGGCCCGGCCCTCCTGCTGCCCTGGGTGCGCTGCTGTCCTGCCGGCAGCGCTCCCCACAGCACACGGGGCTGTTCCCATGGCAGCGGCTGTCCCAAACGCTGCTCCAGGCCCGTACTGATGGGCTCCCCCGGGACAGGAGCACCAGCACGCACCGGACTGCCACCGCCTGTTCCCGGCATGGCCACACCAGGGCCAGGAGGATTTGCTGGTTCTCAGGGTGCTTTGAGCCCTCCTGTTCCTGCAGTGCGGGCTGTGCTGGTCCTGGGGCTCCCAAAACTGGAATGGAGAGCTCGAGCCCTTTCCCCTGCCCTGACCCCTCTGATGGGACAGCCAGGCCCTGTGCCAGTGGGGGAAACTTCTCCCCAGAGGAGCACTTGGTCATGAGAAGAGAGAACAGCCCAGCTCGTAACAGGGATGCAGCTAAACCACCTGCAGATGGAAATGGTGTTTGGATTCAAACCAGTGCTGAGAGGTGAAACGCTCTGGGCTTCATTACCAGCCCCTGGAGTCACCCTGTCCCCCTGAAATATGTCATGCACACTTCAAACCTTTCCATTTTTATGGGCAGGTTTAACTGCGGCACAGAGCAGCTTATATCAACAGTGAAAAAACGTCCGGCAAGAAAAGGCCTGAAATGGTCAATATTTAACAGGTCCTCTCTGTCCTCTCCTTCTATGTATTAAAATAATTAGTTTAACAAAGAGGACTCTGTTCCCCTGTGTCTGAGCACGACATGTCTGGTGCAACAGCGCAGCTGTAATTCAGTCTCGGGATCTGCTGGCATTTACACTCGCTGCTCCACACCGCTCTCCCGGTTTATAGTGTCAGCAGAACATCTTGATTGAATTACAGCTCTGGATTCAGTTAGGAGCCAGGGATTATTCCAGATGTAGTTGAGTTGTAGGTATCTGTCTGTGCTTACTTGGGGAGATAGACCCTCAGGAAAATCAGGAGACCAGATGCGAGATGGAGCTCCCGGCTCTGGTGCCACACGGCACGGAGCCCTGGCACGCCTGCCTGGCCTGCAGCAGCTCTGGCTCCTGCCTGCTGCCCTCACGGTGCCCAGCACCCACAGCCTTGGGCACAGGGGTCCCCTCTGGTCCTTCTCCTTCTGAAGCGAGAGGAAATCCCGTCCTGCAGCACCACTGGCACACGTTGCCAGAGATGGCCGCTGAGAAAGAGACACATCAGTTCAGCTCATCCCTGAATTCCACTGAAACTCCAACCAGACTCTGGAAAACAGGATGAGAGGATGAGGTGTTGGGAAGGTCCGGGGTGTGCCGGGTGCGGAGGGGCCAGCGCTGACCACAATGCCCGGGGCCAGGGCCAGGGCTGTGCCCGCGCCGGCTGCAGCGGGCTTGGGGTGTGCACAGAGCAGCGGCTTCCAGTGCCCGGCATTTCCAGTGCCCGGCATTTCCAGTGCCCGGCATTCCCCGTGCCCAGCATTCCCCGTGCCCGGCATTCCCCGTGCCCTGCATTCCCCGTGCCCGGCATTCCCCGTGCCTGGCATTCCCAGTGCCCGGCATTCCCAGTGCCCGGCATTTCCCGTGCCCGGCATTCCCAGTGCCCTGCATTCCCCGTGCCCGGCATTCCCCGTGCCCGGCATTCCCAGTGCCCGGCATTCCCAGTGCCCGGCATTCCCAGTGCCCGGCATTCCCCGTGCCCGGCATTCCCAGTGCCCTGCATTCCCAGTACCCTGCATTCCCAGTGCCCGGCATTCCCCGTGCCCGGCATTTCCAGTGCCCGGCATTTCCCGTGCCTTGCACACCGCAGCTCTCTGCAAGTGCTGATGCCTGGGGCTTCGCTGCCAGGGAGGAGGGAGCAGCACGGGCCCAGGGATGTCCTGCAGCCACATCCTGCCTTTGTCCGCACCCTCGGGCAGCCGCAGCCAGGGCCTTCCTCTAATTTGTCTTGTTAATCGGGAACAGCACACTGATCAGTCATGGTGAGAGCTGGAATAATTGCAGACTCAAAATAGCACCGATTTAAATCTTTCAGATGATAATCTCTTGCCTCGGAAATGCTCGTGGTTAGCAGCCCTGGCAAAACTCTTCCCAGGAATGCCATGCAGGAGGAGAGGGCAGGCGAGGGCAGGCCAGTGAGGCACACTGGCATCCCCAGCCGGGGTGGGGACCCCAAAGCCCCGCTCCCCACAGAGCCCCGGGTGGGATACCCAGCCCTGAGCTGCCCACGGGGGCTCTGGGAAGCGCCGTGTTCAAGCAGATGCCGTGAGCAGCAGCTCTGGGGGCTCCCGGCTCCCTCTGTGCCACGTCCCCAGCACCGGGGCACGGGCACGGCTGCCCTCGCCCCCAGAGCTGCCTCCAGAACGGGCCCCCTCTCCCATCCGCAGTGCCAACATTTCCAGCAGGATCTATATCTTTCCATAGGCAGTTTGTTTCATCACAGTAACATAATAATGTGCTGAGAAGAGCTCATAGTTGTGAATTAATGTTTAAAAGCTCTCACTTTTGGGTTGTTGAAATGAATGTTAATTTGACAAATGGCAGCCATTGGGATCGAGGCAGCATTAACATGGAAATCAGAGTTAACCTCCAGCGGGGCAGGCGCAAGGTGAGAGGAGCAGCCGTGGCAGCCGCTGTAGTTTTTCACCTGATGCTCACACTGTAAATACTGCCAGTGCCCGATCTATTTATAGAACTAATTTAAAGGCTAGTTCAGGGAAATCTGAATGACATCTCCTTAGGAGAGGCAATCGTGGGGTATCTTGGAATATGTCAGGCAGCTCTCTTGCTTTCTCTCTCAAAAATACTCATATGTCCACTAAATCAATTTGCTTTTCTCTTGTAACTGCATTTGCAGGGCCATTCTTTTCCATTTTCTGTCACTGTCAGACTCTAATTCATGTCACTCTGCTGTTCAGGAGGGCCGGAGCCTGCCCCTCTGCACGTCACCAGCACAGCTCCCCCGTCCCTCCTGAACCTGTACCCAGGCTGGAGGGGTCCAGGGGGCTCAGGCTTCTCACTAGGGCTGAGGGTCACACTCCAGGGTGCTGCTCTGTTCCTCTGGGTCTGGACATAAACCTTTGCAGAAGCAAAGTGCTCCTCCATGAGCCAGTGCATCTCCAGGTTATCTTCTGTGGGGTGGGGTGATCATAACGATTTCCACCTTTTTTTTTTTAATTTTTTTTATTATTTACCTTGTTTTCCTTTGGTTTTCACTTCTGAGAAAGGATGAGAATTTTCAAAAGGACAAAAGAATGCAATGCCAAAACTCTGTGTCCTGGGAGCAATTATAGCATAAAATCCAGGGGAAAGAATTCTGAGCTTAGGGCAGTGGCTCTTGAATGAAGAGAGATCTGCTAGCACTGCACACCTGAGTGACCCCCATGCAGGTGCATTTTACTGGGTAACTGACCATGGAAACACAGCTCCAGCAGTCACTGACCCCTTCCAGGAGGGAACACTTACTGTGGCCCTGACCAAACAAGGAGAGCAGTCCCCCTCAGTCCTCTCCACCTCTGGATTCTTCAGATGGTGTTTCTAAAAGTGAGGTGGAGAGGAGGCTGCAGACCAGAGGATTTCAACCCAAACCCAGCAGCTTTGGCTTTGCAAATTATTTAATGTTTTGGAATGTTCCTTATATCTCCAGACATAAATATTCAGCCTTGCAGCTGGGAAACTTCTTTCCAAGTTGATTTTATCAGGTTCAAGTACAAATTTTCAGTTAAAAACCTTCTTTCCTTGACTCTTAATTGTTCCTGGCCAATAAATGGAAAAGAGGAAAAGGGAGTGAATTACATGACCCGTCCCTTTTTGTTTATTAAGAACTTCTTTCCAGTGTCTGATTCTTACAGAAATATGGTTTCAATTTTCTCTTTGAATTGTGGATCAAGAAATGTTGCCAATACATATTTTTCTCTGTCAAAATTTCATTTAATCTGTGGTCTGTAGATGTCTTGAGAGCCATGTCTCCTTTCTGGGTTATAACTGTGTGTGCCTCTTGTCATGTTAGTTTTCCATTGGAATCACATTTGTTCTGGAAAGGCACGGTAAGAAGAAGTGACCAGCACTGTCATTCCAGGTGCTTTGGAGGGACTCAGGCCCACGAGAGGTTTACACCACCTGGCTGCAGCAGGAGGGGACCCCTTGTAGCCCCGAGCTGCAGCTCACACCACCCTGCCACACAAACCAGGTGCAGCTGCAGCCATGACTGCTCCCTGTGCTGCTGGGGCTCTCCTGCAGTGTCCCAGGTTCTCAGGATATTGCTCTGTCCCAGCACTTCTCTTGCACTGTGAAATGATGCACTCCACTGCAGTTAGCTCTGCCTGTTTCAGACTTTCAAAGGATTAACTTTCACCATCTAAATGAGGAGAAAAGGGAAGAAATGCCTCACAGCCTCTCCTCGCCCCCTGAAAAGAGTTTTTTCTGATGGGACTGGAATGCTGGAAATAATCCAGAGGAATTCAGAAAATGAACCTGTCAGAAGAATATTTTAATAAACCTCCCTTTTGAACTGCAGTATCAGCAGAGCTCTCACCCCTGCTCTGCCAGCTGCAGACAGCCCAGGCAGCATCAGGGAGCAGAGCTGGATGAGGGGCTGGAGCTGAAGCGCTGCTGGGTCCAGAGCAGCTGGACCTCTGTCCCTGGAGGTTCCAGCTCTGCCTCCCAGGGCCTTGCAGGTCTGTCCCAGGGCACCCTCCTGTTACTCTGTCACTCCTGTCACTGCACAGCTCCCTGAGAGAAGGCTGGAGCAAGGTGGGTGATCGGGCAAAGGCTGGACTCAATGATCTTGGAGGTCTCTTCCAACCTTTCTGATTCTGTGATGCTGTGATTCTGTGTGGAAGGGGTGGGGACACAGCTGGAGCTCCTCTGGCACCACATCACATCAGGGGAGCTGTTCTGGGTGGTGCAAGAGCATCCACCATGCCACCACCTCCCAGCATTTCCTCACCTGTGCCTGGCCAGCCGTGCCATAAATTAAAGGGGAGCATCTTGAAGGAGGCTTTAATCAAAAGTTGGAAGTTGCAGGCAGCACGTCACAGTTCCTCATCAGGGTGCCATTATAATGCTCTGTAATTGGAAAGACGTTAATATTGACAGTGTTGTGAAGAATGTCCTGCTTCTCCCTGCATGCGTGGATTTGATAGAGTTGAATAATAGAACAGATATGATGGATTAGAAAAATTCCCCAGTTAAGGTCCCTAATTATAGAGTTTTACCTGCCCAATTAAGGTGTACTTGAGAGGAAACTAGACACCAACTCTCTCCAGGCACCTGAATGCTCTGGGAAGCCTGAGCAGCTATGACAGTGCTTGAGGATTACTGGAATTCTTTCCTTCTTGAAATGTTACCTTCATGATGTCTGTACAGTGTGGAGCTAAAATCCAGCCAGAGGCTGAGCACCTGTAAATCTTGCAGATCCACAGGCTCTGAGCTGCACGGCCATTCTGTGCTGCCTGGATGTGGATTCCAGAGCAGGAGCCAGCCCAGTCCCCACCAGGCCACAGTCCATGACCTTTGCCTGTATTTAACAAATCTGAGCCCCCTCGGCCACGTGGCTGCCCCGCTGCCCGTCCCTCTGTGCCCATGATTGGAACCCTCAGCAAGGCAGCCAGAGTGAGTCCTGCCTGCTTTTGGGGCACCTGGGGCTTTGGGGCTCTGGTGCAGACCCCGAGCCACCCCAAAGTCTTGGAAATCCAGGCCTGTGGGACAGAGGATTTTTCAAAGTAAATAATAATTTGGCTGTCTGCAGCCAAAGGATGAATCATGGTAGGTTTCCTTTAACCGTCTTAAAAAGCAAAGGCAGTGTTGGTCCTGGAGTGGCTGACGAGTGGCACCTGTGGTGTCTGTGGTGGCACCTGTCCCCCTGGAAGGGCAGGCGTGGTGGCACAGAGCCTGCTCACCCCTCCCAGGAGGAACAGCCGGCTTCCTGCTGCTGAGGACATCTTAGCATCCAAGTCTCCCTCTAACCCCTCCCTGTAGTAGTGGGACAATTATCCCATAAATTCTGAAATAAATGTTCTGCTGGGGCTCTGGAGTCTGTTTACCCGAGGTGTGCTTTCTTCTCCAGAGATATTCCCGCTGGCTGCTGAGGGATGCAGACATGCCGGTGCTTTTTTCTTTGCCCCTGCCTCCCTTTCATCTGCTCCCGTGATGAATTGTAGGGGAGAACTACCCAAGCCTGTCTGTTTTGGCTTAGATCAGCTTTTCTTCTCATTATAATTTAAGTCTTTAAGGGTCTTCAGCAGGAGCCTGTAAAAGTCAGATCACTCAGTGCTGTTGACGCCGTGTGTTTCGGGCAGTGATTCATGCGGGGCTCCTTTGTGCCGCAGAACAATGGCTTTGTGCCGGGCTGGCGCCCGCGCCGGCACACAAAGGGTTAACCACAAAATCCTGTAAGAGCTGAAAACTATGGATTGAGCAAAATCTCCCTGTCAGCTCTCTGTGATTTTGCTGAGAGCACTTGGACATGCTGGCATTGGATTTACAAATTGAAAATCATTAATAATTCTAACCAGGCTGTGATAAATCTGAGATCAGTCTCGATGAACCTGGACACCATTTCATAAATCAAAAAGATTACTTAGGAATTTTTTAAAATCTGACGTCAAAATGTCATGGTTACTAATGGTTTTTGTAGATCTCTTACAGTGATATATCATTTATCTACGCTACATCTAAAATGTGACACCAGGGCAGAAATGTGATGTCTTTAATATCATGAATACATTTTATCCCATAATAAAGGTATTAACAACTTCTTGCTGTGAATTGTACTTGAAGTTCTGTGCCTGATTTAGTGCTATTGTTATATTGACTGGTTTTCCCCCAAATACGTGCACACAAACTGTTGCTCCCTTTTGTGGTGACGGGCTGAGGCCCCAGCGAAGCAGAGGAGGTGGTGGCTGGGTCCTGGCTGGCACCCTGGTCCCCTCCTCCCTGCTGCCCAGGCACCCCAGGGAGAGCAGGGACAGCAAATGCCGGAGTGGAGCCAACTCACACGTGGCTCCCAGCACAGGGGCTTGGTTCATAGCGGCTCGTACAGAATTTCCTCACTCATTTTAGACTGAGAAAAGTTTACAAGACTTATGGAATAAAACCCCAGCAAATACCCTTCAAACCACTCCGTTAACTGATTAATGAGGTTAATGCTAACAAATATCACTGAAGAAGAAGGTGAGGTCTAAGCCAAGGGAAGAAGCTGCCTCTGTGCCACGGCCATGGCTGTGGAATCGAGCACGAGTTATTTAGCACAGGCTGCTTTGGATGCTCTCCTTGGTGAAGGGTGGCTCATGCTCTGGGATGGCTTTGTGTTTCATGCCACAGGTTGTGGCTCCTCAGCTCTGGGGCACAACCCAAAGCCCTGGGGTGCTGGAAGGTCTGCTGGCAGCAAGTGGCAGCTGAAGGGCCAGGTCCAAACCCATCTGAGCACACGTGAGCCTGGTCTGGCACCTCACAAACCATTAAAACATCAACACTCAGTGTCCAAAGGAGGCCTAACAAACACTGAGGACACATGTTTCATTTTGGATCAGCTCTTTCTGTGCTCCCAGCACACCGTGGTGGTGTGCAGAGCATCCACACCCTGGGCTGGCTCTGCTCCTGGCTCTGTTGCCTCTCCCATGGAATCCTCAGTGTGTGCTGGCACAGGGAACACACCTGCCAGGGATGCTGTGGCACAGCACAGTGCAGCTTCCTGCAAAGGATTCTTTTGTGTTTTAAACGACTTTTGCAGATTTTGCTATAAAATGTTACATGGCTTTGGTGCATCCTTATTTTAAAAAATGAATGGTTCAGCTGTTAAAATTTAAAGCATTGTTCCCAGTCTCCTCCCAGAGAGTTGGGAAGGTGCTGCAGGAGCACAGAGCTGGCACCGCTCTGGCAGAGCTAAGGAGCTATCAGAGCCCAACAGGGAGTGGAGGAATTTAGAGCAGAGCTTTATGGGGAGAGATTACATTCAGAGGTGAACAAATGGTGGTACCAAGACTATGCAAAGCAAGTGACAAAATGTAAAAATCCTCCGTGCATTTTGAAGGAAAATATATCTTTCTTTCTGAATGGTTCCCATGAAAAATAGGCTTTTTTATTTCCTTTTTTCATGCTAGGAAATTAATATTTGCCTTTCAAAAAGATTTGGTGAAGGTTTGCGTGAAGGTCATTAGCAATCTCACTGGGGAATAAAGAAGGGAGTGATTGAGATCTGCATGGGCTTGGGACTCATTTGTGGCTTTGCTTTACACATAACATTTTTATTAAGAAAATAATACTTTGGGGCTGGTAATTGTGTTGCCAGCTGGGCCGGGGAGGGGAGAGGAGGAAAGCAGAGCACTGAAACCTACTATTTATGTCCCTGCTAGGTACAATTCCAGGCAGGTATATGTATGGTAAATCTCCTTGAGCTGTCCCCAAAGTCACCCTGAAGTGCCGCAGCTCTTCCTGGTGTGGAGCGTGCTCCACCAGGGCTGTGGGATGTGGCAGGAGGAGGTGGCACAGACGGTGCCATGGGGGCACAGACGGTGGCACAGGGTGACCAGGGGCACAGAGAGTGGCACAGGGACACAGATGGTGGCACAGGGACACAGATGGTGGCACAGGGTGACCAGGGGCACAGGGTGACCGGGGACACCATGGCACTGCGGCAGCCGAGGTGCCAACTTGTACAGCAGCTGGGGACAGCCCAGAAACCTCCATCCTCGGCAAGGGGACAAAGAGTCCAGGAGCTCTGGAAGCACCAGGCACTTTCTCAGCAGCCTTTGTCTATCAGGTAGCAGGGTCACCTGTTCCTGTTCCACTTAACCCCCAAAGCCCACGGTTAGGATTCAAGTTGTGAGCCCCTGGTGTTCCTTCCAAAGCATCCAAAAAATTAGCATAGCACAGAGCAGATAGAATCTGAAGTTGGCTTGTAAAATCTTTTGGAAGGATCATTAAGGGTATTTCATTATCTCCGTATTGCCAAGGTCAGGCTGCCCATATTTCCTCTTTAGTGCTGCGATGGGAATATGCTGCGACTGTGGTATAATAGACCAGAAAATGTCCACACTGGGAATGATGGTAAATCAATAAAAACTCATCAATATAACTCCCACTTTCCCAAGGTACTGCAAACAGCCTCAAGTTTGTAATTTACTTACGAATCTTCACCTTTTTCCCAACATTTTTTACACCAACTTCTGAACTTTTTGTCTGTGTAAAATCTTTATGAGAGACAATATATATAAGGGATAAAATGCTTTATTGAAAAGATTATTGATTTTTTCAGCCAAGCTGCTTGTACAGCAGTTCCAAGCTGCTGTCCCAGCAGGGAGAGCTCAGAGTGAGAGGGGCTGAGGTGGGAAGTGAGCAGGTGTGGACATGGCTCCCTGTGGCACTGCTGGGGCTCACGGGTGTGCCTCAGATCCAAACTGCACTTTGGCTCTTGAGGAGCCTCAGTAAAGCTTCAAGCAAATGGAAGCTGAAGGGTGGTTGCTCCTTCTTTCCCCAGAACACGTTGTTTACACTTTTCTCTTTTCTTTTCTTTTCTTTTCTTTTCTTTTCTTTTCTTTTCTTTTCTTTTCTTTTCTTTTCTTTTCTTTTCTTTTCTTTTCTTTTCTTTTCTTTTCTTTTCTTTACTTTTCTTTTCTTTTCTTTTCTTTTCTTTTCTTTTCTTTTCTTTTCTTTTCTTTTCTTTTCTTTTCTCTTTCTTTTCTCTTTCTCTCTTCTCTCTCTTCTCTTCTCTTCTCTTCTCTTCTCTTCTCTTCTCTTCTCTTCTCTTCTCTTCTCTTCTCTTCTCTTCTCTTCTCTTCTCTTCTCTTCTCTTCTCTTCTCTTCTCTTCTCTTCTCTTCTCTTCTCTTCTCTTCTCTTCTCTCTCTCTCTTCTCTTCTCTTCTCTTCTCTTCTCTTCTCTTCTCTTCTCTTCTCTCTCTTCTTCTCTTCTCTTCTCTTCTCTTCTCTTCTCTTCTCTTCTCTTCTCTCCCTTCCCCTTCCCCTTCCCCTTCCCCTTCCCCTTCCCCTTCCCCTTCCCCTTCCCCTTCCCCTTCCCCTTCCCCTTCCCCTTCCCCTTCCCCTTCCCCTTCCCCTTCCCCTTCCCCTTCCCCTTCCCCTTCCCATCCCATCCCTTTTCTTCTTCCATTTCTCGATCTTTTCACTCACCTACTTTCCTCCCTTTTTTCAACTCTCCACTTAACCTTGGAGGAGACAACCTAAAAAGCATAACTACACAATGTCTTTTTGAGGCTGACAAAGGGACAAGCTCACCATGCAGCACATCCTGCCCTGGCAGCTGGACAATGGCCCCTGGCCCCTCCCCAGTGCCCCCAGACCCCCTGGACACGGGCTCAGGGCTCCCGGGGTGCCGGTGTCTCAGCTGGAGACAGGAGGCTGCAGCACACACCATCCATTCTGCTTTGGAGAGTGCTGAATCCTTTATTATGAGCCAACCACTGAAATAAAACCAATCCCATTTTATTAAAAGCCCAAAGACACAATTAGATCTCGCAGATTATGCAAATGATGTGCAGCCCTCTGACTGCTGGCAATTTGCTGCGCAGCCCTCTGTGCTGCAGTGCCCAGGAGCCCTGGCTGAGCCCCTGCCAGAGACCCTCACCCTGCTTGGGGACCCTGACCCGCTTGTGCAGCTCCAGAGCCTGCAGCCCTGATAAATATTCCACAAAATATGAACAGCCTATTTTCTCTTGCTACTCTGACCTTTTCCCCAAGACATTAGAATGTGCTTTTTGCCAGGTACTGTGCACATATCCCCAGGGGTCAGGGACCTACAGGGCTCCATTAGCTGTCAGTGGGGTTTTTTTCCCTGATGTCAGAGTTTACCCCTAGCTAAGCTAATGCATTGAAGAGAGTCTTGGCAGGGGCAATAGACATCGTGTCACCGAGGGCATAAAGGCCAAGGAGTGGATGAAAAAACCTGGTGGTGGAGCTTAATCAGCAAGTAAAGACCTGAAGCCAGACTGTATTTGATCAGAGGAACCCTACAGACACCTTGTGCAAACAGCAGTGGCTGCTTTCCCTCCCCTCTTTGGCCCTGTTGCCCAGAGATGAAGGCCAGAGAGCAGAGGCTGCTGCTGGCAGTCCTTGCCCAGGACAGGGAGAGCACCCAGAGCAGGCACCCAGAGCCACATCCCTGCAGAGAGCACCCAGCTCCCAGCTTTGGGGCTGCCTGCAGTGCTCAGGCACTCCTTGGGGGGGATAAGTGCCTTCTCTCATTCTGTCCTCTATTTTCTCATTTTTGACTTTTATGGTTTTTCATTTACAAGTCTAATCAGAGAGAGGCAGCAGGATGGAATAGTGCAATCATTCAACATAGATTAACAATTGCGTCAATGGCCTACAAGTGTTTGCAGCATCCCCCAGCCAGCTCCTCCAGCCAGCAGAGACTCCAGGAGATAAAAGCAGGAAGGAGCTGGAATGCAAAGGTATGGTGACCCCAGGTGAGCAAACCTGCCTTCCAATGGACTAGCATCCCCCCAGGAGTTCCCCTTGCAGGAAGTTCTCAGCAGAGGCAAGGGAAGCATCTCATTTCATTTGCTTTCAAACAAGTTTAAGTGCTGCCACCACTGTGACCCCAGCCCAGCTCTGCTGGGTGCCACCAGCCAGATCCACCACAGCTGGGTACCCTGGTGCATCCTGAGCAGGCACAGCCCTGAGCTGGGATGTCCTGTCCCAGTACACTCTTGGGAATGCTATTCTCAGCTCTACAACTACAGTCCAGGGTTTAAGCTCCAAAGCCAAGTTTTTGCAGGAAATAAGCAATGAAGTTGATTATATTGGTAAGAACACAAGTCACCATTTGAGTGTGCAAATCCCTGCCAGTGAGAAGAACATCACATGCAAATGAGGGAGTGATTTCAACCCACTGCAGAAGTAATTAAGGGCACAATTAATCAAAGCATGGAAAACCTGTTTTTTTAAAAATTTTTTTAAGTACTTGTGCAAGCACTGTGTTGAATCAAGACCCGACACTGGTGTCACCCTGTCCCACAGGGCTGGCACAGCCGTGTGCACAGCACGAGGTGAGCTCCCAGCACAGCACCCGTCCCTGGCATCGCCGCTGGCCCGCGGTGCCTCTGCCCGTCCTGCCAGCTCACCCCTCCCTGCTCCTACCTCAAACTGGCTTTTAAGCCTAACAGGCTACAACTGGATTTTTAAGAGCAGTCTGAAGTTAAAAATAGTTGACATTTTGGAAGTGACTGCAAGGTAAAATTCAGGCTTCCACTAGGTTTATAGCCATCGGAAAGGGTTTTGACTACAGAAGTGTGCAAAACATGATTGCTGCTAAAGACCACAGCTGAAAAAATGCCACATGTTTATAACTGCTGTATACAAAATCAAATGCAATAGATTTACTATCAAGTGAAGAATAGATTGGCAAACATGGTAAATCACATTCCCCTGTGAAGTTTATTAAGCTTCAAGGCAGTCTGGGAGACAGAAGACCGAAGTGAGGGGAAATTCTGAGCATTCCACCTTTGTCTTCCATGTAATTTTAAACTTCTGTCACCCCAAAAGGGGCAGGTGATGATACCTGAATGCCCACAGACATGCAGCTCCATGACACAACTCCCTGCACCCAGCCCATAACTCACCAGCTTTAACCCTCCTCTGAAATGACATCTATATAAATATTGTTAATAGCACTAACATAATGTTAAGTCAGGTTTTACTGGACTCCCTCATCCACCCTTTGGATTTATTAGCTATAGGATTTGAAGTAAATTTTTATTAGCCCAAGTTAAACCCAGCTACCATGGGCTTGGCTTTTGGGCTTTCTTTACCCCATCTTTCTTCCTTTATTTGAGCTTGGGCCCCCTTTTCACAGCCCAGTGCTTCCTCCCTCAGACAGAAACATCCTCGGATAAATCTTACCGAATGAAATATTTATTAATTTTCCTAACCGATGTTGATCTCATAAATTACCAAGACTTTTTCATGAAATGGTTATTAACATCCATGGCTGTATGTTAATGGCTTATTGACCAAATATGGGATAATTAGACCCTAGAAGCACTGGCCACTGTGATCTATGAGAAGCAAATTTGGCCCTTATTACACCAATGACCTATTTAATATCTACTGATGAATTTAAGGTAGAATCACAGGCAGAATTTGTTTCAAGGAGCTGCCCTCCAACTAACAAGCAGAAAGATTCTTGTATAAAATCTATTGATCCAGAAAAAAATATGAACAAAAATCATTTTTTTTGTAACTGATGATTAATTGGCTAAATTCATTGTAGACTGAGATGCACCAAGAAAACACCAGATACCTCCTGGGATTAACTGAACAATGAGTCCATTTGACTAGAGGGCCCTGTCTTCCAGCTTTGAAAGATTTAGGTCCTAATTTAAACTGTGAAGATTTATACTAATATTTCTAAGGAATTTAAATATTTATCCATGCTGCAGTGCCAGGAACAGCTGTTTAAACCTGGTGCAAACAAGTGACTTGTGCTTGGTTTCAGTTCTAAGCTGCCTGGTGCCCAAGGAGCCCCCTGCCCCATCATCTCACAATATTTTACATCAAATTAAAGATAAGATAAAGGGAGTCAAAGCTAGAAAGGAAGGAATGCAATTTGAAGCACTCAAGCTGTAGCCTCCTTGTAGGCAGGGTGCACAGGTCAGAATGCAGTTCAGGAGTTATTCTGGGGCTGTTTTTGTGAGCACAAAAACCTCCTCAGCTGATCCAGCAAACTGCCTGGCACCACGTTCCTTTGGCCTGGAAATGCACACACCTGGAACAGGCACAGACACAGCTCAGGCAGTGAGGACTGAGTTAAAAGCATTAATGCTTTTGATCCACAGAAATCAGCTGAAGTGAGGGCAGAGTTTGGGTGGAGTGGCTGACTGGATGCTCTCACCACGCTCTCCTTCCCAGCCATGGCTCCAGCTGCTCCGAGCCCTGCTCTGGTTGCTCCTCCCTGCTCCAGCAGCTCCTTTCCCAGCCTGGAGTGGCACAAATGAGGAGAGACTGGTTTGTCAGGTCACAGCAGAGATCCTGTAACACCACTGATGAGGGAGAGGAAACAATTTATTGCCCCAAATAAATGTTATAGTACCAATATCACCACTTCTTCTCCCACTCACTTTAACTTTTAGGTTCTGCACAACTGCTAACAGTGATTTTAAACTCTTTCTCCTGCCAGATTCAGCTTCTCTGTGAGCAGGGGTATACCCAGAATGGATTAGCTGGTGGCTGCAAGCAGGAGTGCTGCAGGTTCTCACAATGCAGATCTTGCCAAGCTCCTGGACACTACAACAAGGAATGTTAACCTCTAGTGCATTTTTTAAAAATTAAAAAAAAAAAAAACCCACAAAAAAATCTTCCACAGCAGTTTCCCCACCCAGGTGGCACAAAACAGATCTCCCTGGGGCCAGGCCAGGCTCGGGCTCCTGGCTAAGGCTGGGCTGGGCTGGGCTGGTGTGCCTGTGGGACCCTGCAGACCCCACACCAGGAGCCCCTGGAGCTTGGACATGCAGGTTCCTGCAGCAGCACATCCCTGCAGATAAAATCAATCCAGTAATAAATATGGAGTACAGGAGTTGACTGCAAGGAGTAATTCACAACAGCTCTTGTACCTCTCCAATTTACTGTATGGGAGAGACAGCCTGGAGGCAGACAGGGGAGATATTAGCAGGTGAAATGAGAAGGAAGTTTCCCAAACTAAGTTGAGGACAAGTCTTGAAGGCTAATGAAGGGACAGAGGGACAAAGGAAAAACACCACCAGAGCTGCTGTTCTTCCTCCCTCCACCTCTTCCTCAGCTGCAGGAGGAACACAGCTAGCTCCTTGACCAGTGGACTTTTAACAACTCCCCCTCTCCCAGACTGCTGACCTGAGTCAGGTGAAGCTGCAGGACAAGGGGTGGCAATCTCTGGGGAGGAGAAGAAAGAGGGAGAAGAGGAAGAAGAGGAAGAAGAGATGGTGGAGGAGGAGATGGCAGTGGCTGCTGAAATGTAGCCCAGATACAGCCAAAACACCAAATGTGGTGAGAGCACAACCTGTGGACTTGCTCCAGCCCAGGCCTGAGTCTTCCAATGCCAAGGTCAACAGGGACTAAAAATGTTGAAATCTGCTCCCAGAGCAGGACGAGGCCATCCCAGGACCAGCCCTGGAGCTGTATCACCAGCCAGCAAACACCTGCGGTTAAAAATTAAACACAAGGAAAAGAGAAACAGCTTCCTTTCCACTGTCTATTGAATTCAAAAGGAAAATGCTGCAGATCTTCCTTGTTTCTCACAAAAATGGTGTCACTTCTGGAATGAATCACCTAGCTGTGCTGAGCGCTGTGTTCCAGAGAAATTCTCTCTCCCTGCCTCTCCCTGTGCCTGCCTCCTCTCCCACCCAAAATCCACTCTTGCCTCTCATGGGTGTTAGAAAGAATAGGTGCAGATTTTAACCTCTATAACAGACACTAAAGCACATATATTTGTTTTCCTCTGTGCTGGGAAAATGTCCCCAAGGAAGCATGTTAAATTTGGGTTTTAAAAGCACCAATTTAGCTATTATGAGTTTTCTATGCTTTTTCTATTCAGGGAATGTTTGGCTTGAACACAGTACAGAGAAGAAATAAGATCAGCTCAACTGTTTTAAAGCTGATTGACACCTTGGGTTTTTTCCCTTGCAATCTGAAGCGAAAGAAAAAAATATAAAGGGAACCAGACACTCATTTAAAAGAAATTATTTCCTTGCCTACAGTCCCTGATCAGGGCTGCCTGTGCAGGGAGAATGAGATCTCATAAAAACCCTTTTGTGGGCTCTTTTTCACATCATTTTGGTTCAGGTTTTGGTGGCAGATGAACTGTATTTCATCCGAGTTTAAAGGAAATTCAAAGTGAAGTTAAGGAAGTTGCTGTAAATGAGAAAAAAAATTCCCAACAAACCCTTTCATTCTAGCTTAACATATCAGCCAAACCAGGAAGCAGCTGTAGCAGAAATATTGTTTTTAATAATCGGAGAAGCAGCGGAGCCGCAGCTTTTGTTGGAACAGTGACCCCCAATGGCGAGAGCGGCGCGGCCGTGAGGAGACCCCGGCCGGGCTGGGGGGGATGCTCTCCTGCAATCCTGCCCCCATCCCACAGCCTCCCTGGCGTGGGACCCTGGCTGCGGGCACCACGGGCACCAGCTTGGCCCGGTGCCCCGCAGAGTGACCCCTCTGGGGCAGGGGGTCCCTGGGGAGTGACCCCTCTGGGGCAGGGGGTCCCTGGGGAGTGACCCCGCTGGGGCAGGGGGTCCCTGGGGAGTGACCTTGCTGATGAAGGGACAGCAAGGGGTCAGAGGTGTCCCTGTCCCCAGCCACCATGGGAGGCTGAGGGGGCCTGGCAGGAGTGGGGACCATGGTGGTTGATGGCCAGTGTGGGGTGGGTGGGAGAACCCTGGGTGTCTCCTGGCACAGAGGCTCTGCTGGGGCCCAGCCCGGGGTCCCAGCACTGTCCAGAGTGAGGTTTCCTGCTGGTGGGTACAGGGAGCACCCGCTCCCGGGGCAGGGAAAAGCGCGCTGGACAGGCACAGGGGCGTTCTGCACCATCAGGGCGTGCTGGGCAGGCTCGGGTGGCCAGCGAGGACAGGGGCCATCGAGGGGCTGTCACCTGCCAGGGCAGACAAGAGGGGCCTCGGTGCTGCCACGGCCGCGCCAGGAGCCGCCGGGCCTGCCCTGGCTCCGCAGGACTGGAAGCGCCCGGCGCGGTAGGTGCAAGATATTCCTGTTCTTTCTGGTCAGTACTCATGGCCTCGTGGTTGAACGGTTTGTTTATCCTGACAGAATGTCACACGGCTTGGCTTTGATTTTGCAAATAATCCACCTCCAGCTATGAATGCTCTCACTCCAAGATAGCCGTAACTTCCGCACCGCCACGGGGCATGGCGTGATTTCATGATGGCTAAGGGGACATGAAAGGATTTTTGCCCTTGTCCTTCTCCCTCGATTTGAGAAGTAAACAATAAAGTTTAAGCCTTCCCAGAGAAAATTTGTAAAAATGTGAGAAGACAGTTCAGACCAAATAATTATCCATAATCAATACAGTTAAAGTCAATGGACTCCGTGTGTCCTTTTCTAATAGACTTTGTTCTGGACTGTACCTTGACAGTTTATTTAGAAATATGAACTTGGTAAGGAATGGCTATTTGACTATGTAATCTTGTTAAACTCATAAATTCAGTTGGTCTGAAGTCTATATCATTGAAGTCAGCTGGAACTAAATGTTTTGATAGCTAAAAAATGGTTCATTGAAGAAAATTCTGAAATAATGGGACTAATAAGTTGCCAAAAGAACTGTTTGCGAGTGCCTAAGCGAAATTATCATAAGGCAAGGGGAAAAATTTTTGACCCACATCTTAAATTCTTGCTTAGTCAAGTTATGCAGGCAAATAGATTGTAAAATGGGACATGTTTATAAAATAAAGCTGATTAGTGATGTTGGTGTCTTATACAACCTACATCCAGCATTAAATCAGATTAATTTATAGGTGATTTTGTTGATGAGCACAAACTGATGCTCGCATGGTGTGAATTTCAATAACTTGCTTTCCTCTTTGGAATCCATAATTCTATTATTTGAGACACTTCATTGTTATAGATAACACATTTTAAGTGTTATTATTTATGCTGTTTCATCTTGTCACTTAGGTTCTTGCTCAAGTTCATTAATGTATTGTGCTCCTCTCTGTACAAGAGGGTGCAGGGAGAGCAATTGATTTTAAGTCCCTGTAATGACTGATGATATCACGCGTGTTTACCACTGTGACACCGCGGACGAGATGCTAATGCTGCACAGATAAACATGATGTCATTTTATGCAATTAAACATTTCATGTACACCAGGTAATGATTTGGTAAGCTTGGCACATGCAAGCAGTGGCTTTTAATCTTATTAACAGGGGTAGGATGATGCCACAAGCGATGTACACATACCCAGTCTGTACCAATAAAAACCTCCTTTACAGGCTTGGGTCATTCTGCTCTGATAGGATGGAGGTGCCAAAAATACATCCTGGGCAGCTTTTGTAGGATCTAGGAAGAGATGTCAGATTCAGACCAGCCTGAAAGCAACCAAGTGAAGGGTTCCTTACATACCCTAGCTCTTCCCCCAGGCTGCGGTTGCAGCAGAGGGGAGGTTACTCGAGGGGAGGTTACTCAGGGCAGGCACAGACTGCTCTCTGGAGCCACTGGGCTCTCGGCTTCTCATTACCTGGTGTCCCACAGCCTTCTCTGAACCTCTCTGGCCCTTCTTGTGGCTAGTGAGCACCTGTCTGTGACCACTGCTGGATGGCCACCACAGCCACGCTGCTGATTTAGGATGAGTGTGTCCTGCTCTTTGGGACGTGTCCCAAAAGTGCCCTCTGCTCTGCTGGAGCTGCTGCAGTCTTTTCCCAGAGCCACGCAGCCTCTGCCCCTCTCTTAGCTCTGCTCTCCCTCCTTGCAGATGCTTTCCTTGGCCAGGAGCACTCGGCGTTCACCTCAGCTCCACAGATGTGGCAGCAAATGGTATCCTTCCACAATAGTCAATATTTCCCAGCTTTGACAGATTAGCCAGAGTAATCACAGATTTTTATGTGGCACAATTAACATATCTTTTCTTTACAGCTATTGCACATGAATTTGTCTGTGCTAAGCAAGGTCACACTGTGCTCTGGACCAGCAGCCTCTGAGGGCAGGTCCCAGACCTGCACCGTGGCCAGCAGGAGCCCCACGGTGAACTGGCTGTGGCACCAGTTTCTCCAGCACCCTGGCTGTCTCTTCCCCATGTTTTGTGGTTTGGAGGAGGTGTGGATTTTAAAGCCTGATCCTTGTACTGGGAACTGGAAAACTGGGAATTTCAATAGTCAAAAAGAGAATGGGCTGGGCACTGGGGAATGCCCAAGGCACCATCACAGTGGGCATGCTGTGACTGGGACTTGTGTTAACCAGCACGTGACATCTCAGAGCAAAGCTCCAAGAGCACAGAGGACAAGATTTCCAAAGCCCTCCCCAGATGCTGAAATAAAATATTTGGCTTTGTAAAGAGAACAAAACAACACAATGATTTTGTCCAAATTTCTGGAGTCTCATAATCTTTGGAGAAGTGCTGCTGCTAGAGATGTTCCAGGCGAAAGTGGAGGTGAGTGAGCTGAGCAGAACACACTGCACAGAGCCCATTTTGTTCAGCCCCTGTGCTCGGTCTCTGCGGGCACCCGTGCCCCTCTCCCTCCTTCGAGCGATGCAGCTGCTCTCTCGCCTGCCCTCTCTGAGAGATCCCTCTGGCCCGCTGACCTCTGTCACGCTCGGCCCTTCCCGCTTCCCTGGAATCAATTATCTGCTCCACACCGCTCCATATTCATGAGGCTTCCAACCATTTGACCTGCTGCCCCCGCTCCAGCCCGAGTGCTGCTTCCAGGCTTTGCTGAGGAATGGCTCTGCCTTCGTTAATCCTGCACGCAGGGGTCAGCCTGGCAGGGTGCTGGGGCCCCTGGGCATGGTTCCTGCTCCAGGATGCAGAGGTGGCTCCTCACTGAGCTGCTGGTGTGAGAGCAGAGGGGCTGGCTGTGACCCCAGGTGGAACTGGACTCAGGGGGCCATGGGCACCTTGGGCAGGACAGGGGGTCCTGAGGATGAGCCAAAGGAGCTGAGTCCATCAGGAGCGCTGATAGAGCCAAGGACAGCAGTGGAGTCACTCCACCCCAGCATGGGGACAGACGTGGCATCCCTGGCTGAACTGGACATGCCTTGGCCATGAGGCTCTGAGCCCCTGAGCTCTGCACAGGCTGGTGCTGCTCTGGGTGGTGTCCCAGAGCCTGGCTGCACCAGCACATGTCCCTGTGCCATGGCAGAGCTGAGCCTGGACCTCTGTCCTTCTCTGGATTCCTTTCCAAACAGCAGCACCAGGGTTCATGTTTGGATTTCATTTTGTCTCCTTTCCAAAGTCTCTGGGACATGCCTGGGTTAATATTATAGTTTATCAACAATCAGTGCTTAAGAGATAGGTTCTCTTTGGGTGATATTTAATGAGCTTCGAAATGAGAATATGGCTGGGCTGTTGTAGGAGACAGAAATGAGAATTTTAATGAGGGTATATGTTTAATAAAAGGTTAATAAATTTTAATTAAATTAAACCAATAGAATTCAATATTTGCTCAGCATATCAAAGTTCTGTTTGGCGTGGTGGTGTGTGAAATGCTGGCTCACACTCTGCTAACACAGGGGTCTGCCTCCCACTCCACCAGCCCTAGCATCTCAGGCATATGAAATCCTCTGGTTATGGGAAGGGACTATGGGAGATTTGAATTTGGGCATATTTTGCAGGTGAGTCATCACCAGAGGTATCAAAGGGTCCTCCCTGGCTCACAGACCCCTGAGTCTGCCGGCAGCTCAACCATCTCTGTTGTGCCAGAGCAGCCTGGTGGCACTCAGGGGCACTGTGTGGCCCCCAGGCTCCAAGTTCCCCTGTGTCAGGAACATTTGCTGCTCATCTGCTCCCTTGGAAGCCCCATGGGGTTTCATATACAACAAGCCTTTCTTTAGTTTGATGGAGCCCTGGCCCAAGTGTCCCAGCTGGCTGAAGTGTCCTGGTGCCGTGGTTGGACCCAGGGGCAGCCTCAGCCCTGTGCCCTCAGGAGCTCCTGGGGACCTGGTGGTCCCACACGGGGCCCTCCCGAGAGCTCCTGGGCACGGTTCTGCCCAGAACAGCTGGCACGAGACATGATGGGATTGGTTACAGGTCCTTGGGCCAGATGTGTGCCCCTGCAGTGGGTCACAGCTCCTCAGCCTGGGAGGGACGGGAAGGGCAGGAGCCAGAGCCTGGCACAGCCTCCAGCACGGGCAGGGTGAGCAGCTGGTGCAGCACAGCCTGGCATGGCATGGAATGGCACAGCATGGTGTGACTCCAGCTGAAAGAGGAGGTTTAGATTACATGTCACAAAGAAGTTCCTCCCTGGGAGGGTGCTGAGGCACAGGGTGCCCAGAGCAGCTGTGGTTGCCCCTGGATCCCTGGCAGTGCCCAGCGCCAGACTGGACACTGGGGCTGGGAGCAGCCTGGATCGGTGCCTGCCATGGCAGGGGTGGCACTGGATGATCTGCAAGGTCCCTTCCACCCCAAATCATTCCACGATTCTGTGATGCAGCACGGCAGGACTGTGGCACAGGGCAGCCCCTGGTGCTCATGGTCCCCGGGCAGCAGGACACAGAGGTGGCACAGAGAGCCCACGGCAGGTGAGAGACTGGGGACATGACAGGTTCCTCCCTTCCTGGGGGCTCTCAGCAAAGCACCTCTGGTCCCATTCACTGCCATGAGAACACGTGCTGGCATCTGCCAAATCTGAATCCCAATGGATTTGCAAGAGATGGAAAAGCTCAGGGTTTATTTCAGAGCAATGTGTGAGGATAAGGCCACAGATTTGTGCCAACTGCCAGTGCTGCTGAGGGAGCCCCTCGCAGCTCTGCAGACTCCAGAGGAGAGTTTGGGTTTGGACTCCTGGTGGCCACTACCCTCTCCCAGCACGGTGAGGGGACACGACAGGCAGGGAAATGGTTAAAAAATGCTATTAGAAGGCTTCACAGGCAATAAATGTATTTCTTCTAAAAGAACTGGAGGAATATTTGGATTATTACATTTATTAGACCGCTCAGCAAATGTGTTACACCCATATGACAAATAAATGTGATGGTTTCAGATTTCATTAGGCAGCCCCGGGCAGCGGCGCTTTGTCCCAGCCACAAATGAGCAGGGCCCTGTCACCATTCCTTAATGGTCATTTTTGCATCAGTAGTAATGAATGTGCCCAGCGTGGCTGTGGCGGCCCCGAGCCCTCGCCGCAGCGCTGGCACTGCCCATGTCCAGGCACAGCCCCTCTGTCTGCAGAGTCCCCGGCCCTGTCGTAGCCCCAGCTCAAGAGGGGAAGGAAGAGGAAGGAGCTGTGGGCACCCAGCGCCATCCTCGCCAGCCTGGCTTGGGTTGGGGACAGATCCTCCCTGGTGACACTCCCCGTGCCGAGCCCTGGCTGAGCACTGCACTGTCTGGGGGGAAGGAGCACGGTGCAGAGGGACAATAATTGCTTGCTTTTTTTTTTTTTTTTTTTTTTTTTTTTTAACCGGTGTCAAAACCAATCTGAGCAGCGGACACATATATTTAAATTAAAAGTAATTAAAAATGTGCTGCCAGAAAAACGCATGATGGATTCAATGTAAGAAAATGAAGTAATAAAATACTTTATGGATTAACTCATATCAGACTGTTTTGCAAATTTATTTTTCATTATGATACATCCATATCAGATAATGTCTGAATTTATTATGCTGCCTTCAGGCAGGCTGTGTCAGAAACCTCCCCAGCTCCATTTGGGCCTGGTGACTGGTGAGCAAGGTTTCTGTCATCATTTCTTAGTGGTCACTTCACCTCAGTAATAATGAACGAGTCAAGCAGGGCTGTTATTTTCTTTAATCTCTTCCCTCATATTAAAAAAATACAGCCAGCCACATCATTATTGCAGCAGGCCCAGAGGACTATTTCCAGGTCATTACTCCAGTTCGTCTGAGCGTCTCAAGGTCCTAAAGGGTTTGGGGTTATATGCAATAAGGCGTTCGTCGACAACATTTCCCCTGAGCCCTAGGTGTTAATGAGAAAGATTTTCCATGTGGCTGTTAACACTGTGTGGTTTTAAAAAGTCACAAAGAAAATGGGATTTCCTCCTCCAGCTTCTGTCTTATTGTGGATCTCCATGTTTGCAGACATGGGAGGACAGTTACCTCTCTAATTGCATGAATTCTAGAGGGGGAAATTTTAACTGTGTGTAGGGTAGATTTCCACCAGCCAAGTTTGAAATTTTTTGGTTTATTTACTTTAAATTTTCACTACATTATTCTGACAGAATATTTTCTCCTCTCTATGGACAGAAGAGATGCAAACTGCAAAGCCACAGCCAGGCTAATGCCATCAAAAATTCCATTTTTTGCCCAAGACAGTGTCCCGACTCTCTAATCTCATTTGGAAGAATATTTTTGTCTGCTCAGCATCTTCAGCTTTTTACCAAACCAGAGCCCACTATACTCATGCTATGATCTTAGAGCTGCTATGAATTTTAAAATGTGTAAAAATGACAGAATATTAACAAAAGCATTGATTTTCCTATTTATTTTTATGCATTTTATTAATTAGACCACTTTCAAGTGTAACCACTGTGTATTAAATTTACTCTGCAATGTTGGATATGAATCGCAAACAATAAACCAAATTGAATTCTTTACAAAACAGAAATTTAGAAGAAATGCAATTAAAATGCTGCCTGTTCTGTCAGGCAGTGGCTGCAAGCCCCAGCCCTGCAGCCATTCCTGGGCAGGGTTTGCTGGAGCTTCCCCCACCCAAGCCCTTTACAGAGCCCTGAACAAGCAGATAAAGCACCGAGAGGCAGAGAGATAATTTTAGGAATTCCATATCTGAGGACAGGTTTGGAGCAGTCATGCACTGTTATGTCAGCAATTTTTATAACAACCTACTCAAAGCACCTACTGTGATCCCTCATATTCCAGACAAAAGGCTTGAAAGCGGCTTGCCCAGTCCTCAGAAAGGACATTTCACAAATTCTCTGAAAACCTTCCAGAGTTCAGTGGGAGCTGCTTTCAGGCTGCCTTTGCTCATACTCCAGTGCATTTTGCAGTGAAACTAATTCCAACTGTGGAGAGATGTTGGTGGATGAAGGCATCCCACATCCCAGAGATCTCACAGCCTTTTGATCATTAATTTTTTTAGATCCTTTGGAGTAGCTATATAATCCACCAGGAAAGCAATGGAGTGGGGCCTGTGCCTGGAACATGTGCAAAGCTATGGGAATACTGAGTGTTCTGGGTGGGAAAAGCATCTTAATCCAGGTACTTAGCATTCCTGAATACAGATCAATTTTCCCCTTAACCTGTTCTTTAAAAGCTGTGCCACTGCATAAATCTAGTTATTAGCAAAACTTAGATGTTAGATGAGTGCAGAGGCATAAAAATATCTTGGTTCCCCAATGGGGATATTAGCACGTCCCTGCAGCAAGAGCATGCAGGTGGTTTAACCTGCATTTGTGAAGCTCTGGTGTTACATCTCTGAGGAATTCATAATTCTGCTCCCAGTGCTGGATGTGCCCGATCCAGGGTCAGCTGCTACCTGCTGGCTGGAAGGAAAATCTTTGAGCAGATCCAGAGGCCTGAGGCTGAGCCCTCAGAGCCCCCGGCAAGGCTCTGGGTTCATGCTGAATCATTGAATCATCAAACACAGACTGGTTTGGACTGGAAGGACCATAAACCTGACCTCATGCTGTGGGCAGGGACTCCTTCCTGTGTCCCAGGCTGCTCCAAGCCCCATCCAGCCTGGCCTTGGGCCTTGGGCACTGCCAGGGTTCCAGGGGCAGCCACAGCTGTGCCAGGGCATGCTCCAAAAACTATTGCTCCAAAATCCCGCGGGCTCCGTGCACACCTGGCCACGGCTGCGGCAGGTGCTGATGTGGGGCCCGGGGCTTGCAGGATTTTAAAGGCCTCTCGATTTAGGGACTGACGTGACATCGAAGAGGTGCAGCTTGTCTGGGAAGTGCTGGGGTTACAGCCACAGCCGAGGGGTGAGCAGTGGCAGTGCCCAGGTATCCCTGGGCAGTGGGAACACGGTCCAAAGGCACAGGGAGTGCCCCATGGCTGTGGCCACCCTGAGGGGCAGCAGCCCCTCGTTCCCAGCAGCTCCCGGAGCCGCAGCACAAAACCCACAGAACCAAAAGCCATGGACAGAAGGATCTGAGTGGCCGGCACGGGACCTGCCCGGCCAGCCAGGTCGGCAGTGCCCGGCAGCTCCCCAAGGCTCCCAGCCCTCGCAGGAGGATTTAGAAGGACTCTGCAATCTGCAAATTCTAAAGAGCTGACGGAGACAGTTATTAAGGGCTGGTGGGTGATGGCTGCTTGTGGTGTTATTAAAGTGCTAAAAGATTATGTCTCTGATAGCTCTGTGCTTATAGTGTCCTTCATGGCCACTTCCACAGGGACGGAGGCAAGGAGAAAGGCAGAGGATCGATAAAAGGATATTACCACTGGGCCAATCCCAATAATAAGAGAGGTGATATATACACACCATTTAAATTGTTCAACACATTTAATGTTCATTAACACTAATTTTCACAGTGCTGGTGTTTAATGTATTATTGCAATGAAATTAATAAAAAAATACCCCACAGGAAATATAATTTAACTGTTTATAAACTTACCTTTTGATTGTCAATTTCCTGCCAAGCTCTGCTCCTGCATCAACTTTTGCAGGAAACTGCAGCCCCAACAGCTGGGGGCCAGGGCTGGGGGGTCCCTGGAGTCCGGCACCCATGGCCCAGGCGTGGCAAACGCCTGGCAGAAACGTCTGGGACAACCAGGGGCCCTTATGCCATTTTCCCTCCTTTTATATTTCCACCTTTTTTAGCAAGCTACTTCAGAATCCTCCCTTCTTCTTCTCCTTCAGAACTTCCTCAGCATCACATGGATGGATGTTCAGTAGCCTTGTGAAAAAATCTTGACTTCAAATGGGTTTGGCGTATGGGCATTTTTCACATAAAAGAGAAAAAAATCACCATGCAATAGTTTTGTTATTCTGCAGCAACTACTGGGGAATTACGTATTTATTTATCTCTTATGAAGTACAGGGAAATTGTATTTGGCCGCAGTGTATAAATTGTGGCATAATTACTGTAAAATTTATAGTTTTTATACTTCCAACAAGTTAGCTTTTAAATCACACAACCCCATGTAAATACTTTAAAATTATTCAGTAATTACTTATTTACATTGTAATTAAAATAAGTAATTAGCATACATTTACAGAGGATTTACATACTTATTTGTGAAAATAGTTCCTTGGCAGATGCAAAAAGAAATCTTCAGCTAATCATAAAAAAAATAGAAAATCTATGTGTGTGTGGAAGGAGGCGCGGAGCGACAGCAGGGGCTGCACCCCGAGCAGGGTGTCCCAGCCGGGGTGGGCTCGGAGCCAGCCCGGGACCGAGCGGGACGAGCCGGGCCCGGGTGAACGGCCCGAGATGGGCCCGGGTGAACAGCCCGAGATGGGCCCGGGTGAGCGGCCCGAGATGGCCCCGGGTGAACGGCCCGAGATGGCCCGGGTGAGCGGCCCGAGATGGCCCCGGGTGAACGGCCCGAGATGGCCCCGGGTGAACGGCCCGAGCCGGGCCCGGGTGAGCGGCCCGAGATGGGCCCGGGTGAACGGCCCGAGATGGGCCGGGTGAACGGCCCGAGATGGGCCGGGTGAACGGCCCGAGCCGGGCCCGGGTGAACGGCCCGAGATGGGCCGGGTGAACGGCCCGAGATGGGCCGGGTGAACGGCCCGAGATGGGCCGGGTGAACGGCCCGAGATGGGCCGGGTGAACGGCCCGAGCCGGGCCCGGGTGAACGGCCCGAGGTGGGCCGGGTGAACAGCCCGAGATGGGCCCGGGTGAGCGGCCCGAGATGGGCCCGGGTGAACGGCCCGAGATGGGCCCCGCACCCCGGGGCTGCGGAGCGCTGCTCGGGCCGGGGCTGGCACAGCCCCCTGCTCCTGGAAATGTCCGCTCCGAGGCAGAGCCGTGCTCCTGGAAAGCAGAGCTGCCCTGGAGCCAAAAGCGGCCCTGTAAAACCCGGGCAGGGGCGGAGAGCGCTCGGCACGCAGGATTAGCAAACCATCCACGGAGCATCCGCAGGGCTGTGTAGTTACTGTGTATGCATTTCAGCTAAACAAGACAAATCTGGCTGATGATTGTGTCTAACTAGGAAGAATGATTGAAGGTCCGTGCCCTCGGCAGTAAGGATAACATAAATGATGATTGCTTTGAGGCAGGAGCTGCCGGGCCAGCGCAGCCGGCAGCGCGCTGTGGCACAGCCACCTGTCCCCGCAGGACGGACCCCAGAGCGGCCACCCCCAGTCGGGCATCCCGGGGCGGCTGCCCGGCCCTGCCGACAGGCACTTTGCTGAGGGGAGCCGAGCACGGCCCTGGCCGAGCCCCCGGCTGACACCAGCCTGAGCAAACACCTGTCCCAGCACAGCGGCTTTTTCATACAGATTTGCACTTACTGGAATTCCCACTGGGAAAAGGTGCCAAGCCCCAGGGGGAGCCAAGCCCCATTTTCCATGAGATGGAGTCTGGGCTGATGTGCTTGTGGGTGCTGGTGTCTGACCCTGCTGCTCCGGGCACTGGCAGGGGAGGGCAGTGAGCTCTCCTGGGCCAGGAGCAGCTTCAGATGGACACTGAGGAGCATGGAGGTGCTGGTGAAGATGCTGGCACCACAAGTGACACATCTGCACAGGTGCTTCCTGGTCCCTTCCATGTCAGGACCAAGGTGACAGTGGGCTGAGGCGCACACAACTGCAGAGCTCTGCTGGCAATGGTGGGTGCTGGCTGTTCCTGGGGGAATGCCTGGGGATGCCCACGGCTTTGGCCAGTGGCCTCTTTCTGGGCACCCCAGTGCATCCTGGCATTTCTGATTTCTAGGTTCTCCTCTTCACCATTGTCTACTCTGCTTTCCCAGACTTGCCGCTGCTCTGGCACGTTTCAGCCACCACTTCTGTCTTTAAAAAAAAAAAAAAAAAAGCCCATTTCTGTGCCTGGTGAATGCTGGTGGGAAGAGCTGGGAACTCTGCAGGCATCTGGAGTTTTGTGTAAGAGCAAGATACTGCTCAGGGAATGAAGGGTTCCAGCGGGCAGACTAATGCTCCATAATGAGCAAGACCTCATTGCTGGAATTGTATTTGCCACATTCAGCCAGTGCAGAAATCCCTTCCTGGGGAGACAAGACGAAGTGGGCACAAAGGAGCAGCCACAGCCGTGGCTCTGCTGTGGAATTTGCTCCCTCCCCAGAGCACTTGGCTGGGCTGTTATCACATGTACTGTATTATTGAATTTCTCCAAAGTCTCCCTTTATCCTTATTAATGCTGTGAAAGTTGTAGCAAGGAGTGATATGATCTAACATTGGATAAAATCACAATTTGTCCTTCTTCATGGTGTAAATGTAACAGGGCTTAACTGTACAAACAAATAAGCCTAAATAGAAACATTTGTGATGATAAATGGGCAAGGAGAGCGCTTGCTGCAAGGTGAGAGATGACAGTGGCTGTGAGCAGAATGGAGAATCTCACAGCTTCAGGGTCAATCTCAGGCAGCCTCAAGGTCAGCTCTGCCGCTCTCCCTCCTCCTCCCGCTCCCTGTGGTGATGGCAGATGTCCCCACATCTCTGACTCCCAGCAGTTCCCGGGGTGCCCCAGTGAGTGCAGCCAGGGCAGTTGGGTCCTGGCAGCCGCTTGGCAGGAGCTGTGGGACTAAGCCTGTCCAGCATCGAGAGGGCTGAGCCTCACTAGGAGAGGGAAGAGCAGGTGCACGGTGTGAGCTGCTGGGCAGGGCAGTGCTGGCAGTGGGCAGCATGGCCAGGGGAGCTCGGCCGTGGCCTGAGCCTGCGCTCCCGTCAGGGTAATGAGGCCCTGTGCAGATATTGATACGGCAGGACAAAAGGCCAAGGTGCAGTAAGGACAGCAATCCGCAGGTCTCACTCCATTTGTTTTTCACACCAAATCCATCACGGTAATGGGTCACCTTTCTGTGGCAGCTCATGATTACCTGCTTACTGGGGAGCGTGGCAGGTGGGTGGCTGCAGGGACTGGGTGTGGGCGCTGCTCCCGCCGCCCCGGGATTTATGGCAGGTCAGCACTGCACGTTTCCCTGATAGATCAAGTGGATTGGAGTTTATTTGGGTCACGGTGACCGGTGGTGTTTGCTGCGACAAAAGACTGATGGGGAGAGCTCCGGGAGCTGCCTGGACACCTGTGGTGTGGGAGGAAGGGGAGCTGGGTGCCTTGGTTGTCACTGTCCCATGGCCGTCCCTCACTGACCCTCCTGGTGCAGCGAAGGTGTGGGGGGTTCTTCTCCCAGATAGCCTTCATCCCAGCACTGCAGCCCTCACTGTCCACCCTCCTCCTCCAGCAGCACACCTGCCTTTGGGCAGCTCTGGAGCTGTTGTCCAGCACTGTGGGAGGCAGGGCTGGACCCCTGGGATGTCAGTCCAGCCGCGCTGGCAGCTGCGTCAGGCGCTGCTGGGAGGAAAAATGTTCTTTCTGCAGCGTCCTGCTCACACATGTTCCTGTTTAATATTCATGCACCAAAATGAGACAAGTGCTTAATGAGATCAGCCATGAGTTTCATTTGAACTCTGCCAGCAAAGGAGTCCTAAAACTTGCTCTGCAATTGGATTGCCAGTGGATGTGCTAAAAAGTTTTGTACTCGCAGGCTGATGACCTCGGCGGGGGCCTCGGTGAGGCTGCTCCTGGCTGGGGGGGAGAGGGAGCTGGAAATTAGAGCTTATTAAAAACTGTCCCCCCATGTGCTTCAGCGTAGGTGTGAGTGGGTTCTCTGGATCATGGGGAAGGCACAGGCTGCTCTGCAGGTGCCCATGCTCTCCTTTCAGGTGGATGCTATCAGGGAACACACGGACAGCAGCTAAACAATGCTCATTATTTCCATGCATAGGAAATCCCAGCCTCAGAAGACAGAGCTAAATCTCCCAACATCTTAAGGGATAGAAGCCATCTGTGATAAGGAGGGTTGCCTTTCAAAGATAAGGAAAAAAAATTGAAACATATTATACATACATGGCTTCAGGCAATGAATCATTCCGCAGTGTCCTCGCCGTTGGATTGTGGTCATCACAAAGAAAATAGTAATAACGATAGTAACAATAATTAATACTGTGGGTGCTTTGTGCTGCTGCTGGCTGGAGGGCCCTCAGCCAGATCCCAGACACTAGGCCAGGAACAGTAAACATACATTTATGGTAATTTTATTTGAACTCTCGAGAATACGTCCCACACCACTATGATTTGATGGCTTATTAAACCCTGCAGGGTACCTTCTCAGGATGGGAGTGCTAGGAGCAGTCGGAGGGAGAGAGAGAGCCATCAGCAGGGACCAGCATCATTTCCCTCCTAATTAAAAGTCAAAATGTCATCTAGGTTTTTGTATTGTAATTGCAATGGTCATTGCAAAGACACCATGAAATCTGACTGCATTAGCACTTCTTTGGGGGGAGGTCTGCTGGATGAAGACGTATTGAAGGCTTCGTTCTGGTATTCTTCTTGTACAAGTCCAGGCTTTAAGTGCAGTAAATGAGCCCCCTGCCAAGAGCTCACCTCACCTCTGGGCCCCCCCTCCCCCAACTATATCAGGGAACTTGAATGGGAAAAAAAAATCATACATTCCAACCCTAAATGATACCAGTAAGTTTGTGCAAGCTTATGTAAATCACACAAAAAGTGACAAGTTTTCCTATTAAAAGATAATTGTAATCAGGGTGCTGGACGTGCAGTGCACTGATGATTGGAGATAGACGGGCAGCGTGAAAAGATGGATCGTTTTAATTTGCACCAATTAAATTGAAGTTCATGGGATCATCTTCTTCAATCTTCATGAATACTTTATTTTCTGGCTGCTATGGAGCTATTAAAAAGAATGATTGAGCCAAGAGCTAGGCATAGTATATTTTATGAAATATCACCTTTAAAGAATTTGAGTGCGCCATTTTCATAATGAGTTTTCTAGTACCTAATACCCTTCTATATTACTACATTTTTAAAGTGGATTGATCTGGAAAGTGCAGAAAGTGCAGGTAATGATACATTTTGCTAGGATAAGGTGGCTGATAATGTATCATGTTACTGCTCTGAGAATAATAGATTGCCTTGTGTTTGAGATGTGGCATTCTTATTTTGGTGCTTGCCTTGTGCAGACAAGGGGAGTCCTCTCTGTCTCTGGAAAAAAATGTTTAATTGTTTGTGCAATTTCCTTCTTGTTTCTTCTCTGTCTTTTCTGTATAGTTGGTGACCTCAGAAACAGATTTCTGAGGTTTGAGGGAGGCTGTTCTCAGGTATGCATTTGTCTTGATGGATGTTGTTAGAACAGAACAGCATGTAGGAGACAACACACTATGGGAGATAAAGAAATACACAGCCCTATATTATTTACCAGTGCCTCACATTCTCTTCCCAAGAGAAATGAGTGATGATAGCTTCAAAGGGATAAGTCAATGAGAAGGGTGGTCATCTCTCACTCACAACTGCCAAAAAGACCCCAAGCCTCACTATTTCATGCACAGACAAATCAAAACCGTAATGGGAAATGGGAGATGCTCAGCTGTGTGCCAGATTGGAGCCTGCCCCGTGGTTCTCAGCCAGCTTTTGTGACCGTGAAGCTGAGGAATCCCTCCTGAGCAGCCCCAGGCCCCGTGGCTGTGCTGCCCTTGCCCAGCACTCTCTGACTGAGCTGGAGCTGCCGGTGGCTCTGGGCACCGATGCCTGCCTGGGAAAAGTGGCCAGGAACTCCTGGGCACAGGGGAAGCCCAGGGTACCTGTAGAGTGACTGCTCTCATGTAGGTAAAGAACTCACTTTGAAGGTACACTGGGTAAAATGTGAACAAACGCAGAGGAGCCCACGGTCCCTTCAGCGCCTGCAGCATCAGCTGTTGGGCTCCAGCTCCTGAAATGAGGTCCCACCCTCGAAGGAATCGCTAATTGGGCCAGCAGAGACGTGACTGGGCAGCCCAGAGTGCAGCAGGAGCGGAGAGGGCGTCCCATGGGGCGGCTGCTGCTCACACCCGCTGGGCCCAGCTCCCAGGGGTGCATCCGCAGCTCTGCAAGTCACAGCAACATGATACCGTCTCTCTCTACATAGGCTTAAGCAACAGCAATCATAATTAACCCTGCTAATTAATCAGGGCATAACATATTAATTGCTAGCACACGAGGCTCCAATTGAGCAGGTGCTGTGTGGGTCTCTAATAGGATAATGAAGTGACGAGCGGTGCCACGTGCAGCAGAGTGAGCATCGCTGGGGGAGACAGGCTTGGCAAGCCCCTCACTCAGCCAGAACTCCTGCCCTCGGTGCCAGTGCAAACAGGCCACTGCAATCTGGGCCACAGAAGCTGTGAGCCAGAGAGGGAGGTGGGACATGGGGCCAGGCTGGCCAGGAGGAAGGCAGTGGCTGCCTCCTTTGCACAGGGCACTGGCACCAATGGGGCACACTGTAGTGGCTCTGGGCAGTGTAAAGCCTGTAAAAACTGCTCTGGGCTCAGCTCCTCACACAAGGGCCTCTCTCGCTCCCCAGGCACACCTTGCACCTGAAGCCCTTCATCCTCCTGCAGCAGCCAAAGGCGCAGGGATGGGGGTCCTGCTCCTGCCCCCTCTGAGGGCAGCACTGCGTCTGTCCTGGGGACCTGGCAGCGTTTGTGATGCTTCTGCTCTGCACAGACACAGGTTTGGCCTCAGTCCTGCCTTTGGTTTCCTCTGCATTTTGTTCCTCATGAATCCAGGTATCGCCGTGCTTTTGCACCAGCTGACTGAGCAGGTCTTTATAAATTCAGTCTTTGTCTGGACTTGGCAGCACAGTGCCCTGCAGCTCCAGCCTGGATGCAGAGCTCACAGCAGCAAGGTAAGGTCTGCTGGCTCTGGTGGGGACCATCCCAGTGCCACACATCCCAGGTGAGGAGCTGTTTGCAGTGACCTCCTCAGCAGAGGAGGGGTGTGCAGGCTGTCCTGTCTCCTCATCAGGACCAGTGAGGTGAGCCAGGAGTCTTCCTCCACCTGCCTATCCTTAATATTTAAAGCATTTCAGTTAGGGCAAGAGCATTCACTGGGATTGCACAGGACCCTCTTTGATCTGCTTCACCGTTGTTTAGTCTAATTGTCCTAAAATTGGCAATAGATTAAAAGAAAATAATTATCCCTAATTATGTCAATTAAATGGCTAATTCATTAACAAGCTTAACATCCTTTACTTGGACCATCTCTGCTAGGCAAGATTGTGCTTCCAAGAGGAGATGCCGGGCTCTTGCTGCATCCTGTGTTGCAGTTGCAGTGTGTTTAGCGTGAGCTGCAGGAACAAAATCCCCTCATTATTCAGATGACAGAACAAAACTATAAATAGTGGATCGCAATTAAAATCAGAACAATTACTTTTTATCCATTATGCTGCCTTTTGCACAATAGCAGCCTATAAAAGGAAAAAGCACCGTCCTTTTAGATTTCTCTCTCTCTCCCTCTCTCTCTCCCCTTATCCAGAACTGTAGCTGGCTTGCTAATTAGGAGGCTTTTGAATTAGATTATTTGCATGTCTGAACAGGGCTAGGGTATTAAACATCCCCGAGGACATACTATAATAACCTCTTCAGTGGCTTTTAGGATCCCTAAGGAACCGGGAACTCTGAAAAAAACTCCAAAAGGAGGGAAAGTGCATAACGATTTCATCCAATTAGGTATGGATTAGTCGGCTTGGTGTCTTTGAATCCTGCTCGCCGGGAGAAGGTGTTCTCCTCCAGGAACATTTGACAAAATCATCAGGGAAATTATAATGCAGTACCTAAATGAAATCGCAATACCTTAGTTTCTCCTCCAAGAAAAAATAAACTACAAAATCAATACAGGGGTGTATAAAGCAAAAAGAAATGCACCAGTCACTTTATTGCCTGGCTGCGAGCACAGCCCTGTGTTTATAGCATCCATGAGCGACTGTCAAAGTCAGGCTCCAAAGGACAAAGCTGCTGCTGCTGGGATTGGCTACAGCCGGTTTTAATTTTTAAATACCACTGGTATTATCCTCTTCCTAATGGCTTTCCACACTCTTCCAGTTTTAAGAAATCACCAGCCCATTTATATTTAACAAGACAATTAAGCTGCCCGAGCTCTCCAAGAGCAGCAGTGGTCTGCAGCGTGGCCCTGCTGGGCACTGGGGTGGGACTGGGCAAACTGGGGCTGTGCTGGGCAGCTGCTGCCTGCAAAGGGCTGCCGAGTCCTGGAGCCCCCGAGCCCCCACCACGGCCACACCTGCCCCACAGCAGGGGCCCTGTGGCCGATGGCAGGACGAGAGGCACGAGGCACGAGGAACGACGAGAGGGAGGAACGGGGTTTGCATTGATTTTCCTCCTTTTACTTTTTTTTTTAAGCTCCGAGATCTAATTTGGAGGCAGTGGAACTCGAGCTTCATGAGAAGTATGATTATTATAAACTGCCTGTGGAGGTGAGCCATGCTTATAAGACTGCACCTGCAGGGACCACTCAGTGTCACCTCTCCACACTGCATCCCACTGCCTGGATTGGAAACCTGAGTATTGGTGTCTAATTACGTGCTGGGGAAGTTCTGGGGTTTAGGGCATTCATATTTATCAACATCAGCCTTCATTAACTATAGCTCATCTTTCTGCCTTGGCCAAATTTCTCAGAATTTCTTTCATCTTTTCTGCATTTAACTAATCTATACCCCCGCTTCCTTTTCCAGGTCAGTAATTAATATATTATTGCCATTAGATAGAGTGTGTAACCATGTAGCACACTGCTAGTGACCCTTTACACTATCTCCCACTTTTGTTTCCTTCCTCTTAGTCCAACTTATTGATTCATAATGTTACTGTATCTCTTACCCCCATTTTTATCTTGTTTCCTAAGGAATTCTGTGGGAAGACCTCATTAAAAGCCTTTTGAAAGTCTAAAAATATGTCAAGATATTCTCTTTTATCCATTTATATATTGGTAGGTTCAAAGTATTCTAACAGATTAATGAGACATGATTTTCCACAGCAGAAACTGTGTTGATTGGATGTGATCTTCAAGGTATTTTATCATTCTATATTTAATAAATGTTTAAACCATTTTGCCAGATACCTGTGCGAAGCTGAATAGTGCCTAGTATCCTGGATCACACTTAGAGTCTTTTAAAAATGTATAATATACAGATAAAACCCCTCTGCTTTTCTTCCAGTAAGGGAAAACAGTGCAAATATTGCTGCCGTGTTGGTGTGTTTCCTTAAATGCTGTATCTCAATATGTGGCCTTTTATTTCCTCTCAAATCAGCTCTAGGATAAGACACAATGGATACGTGAATGAACTGGACATTTGTCTTCTCATCCATCCACACGCTGCAGCCCCAGCTGGATCCTGCAGCTGCCCCTGCACCGTGGCCAGGCTGGAAGCCTGCAGCATCCCACAGGTGACCTCCTCTTCCCCAGCAGCCCACCTGATCCAGGTCTTCTCTGCAGAGCCACCAGCTCAGCTCTGGTACTTCCCAGTTCCTTGGAGTTCATTCATTTTTCCAAGAGTTTTTATAAGAAATCTCTAGCATTTCCCCTATTATTATTTCACTCTACAGATTAGCTTGTCAAAATTTGAAGATTGAAGCTATAAAACAGTTTTTTCTTCTCTGTTGGAGAACAGTTAATTTCTTTAGAATGAATACCCTCTTAATTGCAACCCACTGCTCATTAGAAAACAAATTACTGGGAAATTATTTGTCCTTTCTGTTGCTTATGTCTCTGTTTCACAAAAGCAGGAACATCTCACACAGCCCACTGCAGGCTTGGCCCTTCCCAGCACAGGGACATCATGGCACAAGGACCAGCCATTGGTGGCCTGTCCTTCCAGCACTGTGCTGGCAGAGGTGACTCTGCTGGGACACCTGTACCACCCCTGGGACAGGCTCTGGACATCATGTGGAGGTGATGCTGTGTTCCTGCTGCAGGCAAAGGGAGAAGCTGAGGCAATTCCCAGGGAACTTTTGAGCTAATTTTGAGACAATCCAAAAGGGCAGCTCCAATGTGCTCTCCCTGCCCCACAAAGTGCTAATTACTGCATTTGTCCCAATTGTTTTTGGCTGCAGAAACAACCAAGAACTAATAAATCACCCCAGTTCCATCTACAGCTGGAGCACATTGTGAAAATGAGGTGTTGGAGCCTGTGTGTGCTGGGTATCCTCAAGCTCAGAATACCCCAGTACTGCCCCAAAATGTTGACATAAATGGAATCCAAGACAGGTCTGTTAAATGGGTAAGTAGGAGATTAAAAAAGGAAAGAGTGAAAGTTCCCTGCAGCCTAATCACATCTCTTAGGGGAATTCCTGCACCAACCCAGCCGTGAAGCTGGCACAAATCGATGTGGCCCAGGGGATCAACATTTTACATATATATATATAAAAAATTGTAAACATCTTTTATGTATGCAATGTAATAACTACACTCAGCATCATGGGCTCTAAAAGCAAATGTTATGGGCAGTTGTATTGCAATAAAGTGGTTAAATGGGAAAGCTTTGAAGGGCTGATAATTTGTACTCTTTTCTTCACTGAACCAACTTATCCTTGTCTGAGGATGACAAATTCAAACACTCTTCTATAGGAAGAAGTTTTCATTTATCAGGAATTTTCCCCACATTCTTTCAATTTCCTGCACTTTCCAAGTTCAAAAAGAAGTTGGTTACAGCTCTGGGGGTGTAGATGTGGTTCAGGCAACAAAACATTCCCGGTTTGGGGGCTGAGAGCCTGCAGCATGGGGTCCATCAGCGGGATGTCCAGGCCAAGAGTGGCTGGAGTGTCCATCCCAGCTACTGACCAGCTGCATCCTGAAGCCTTCCCCAGCGTGCTTTGGAGTGTTGCTGTATTTCTCCAGCTGATTCACACAGAAAGTAGGTGCTGCTGCTAGAACGGTCCCCAAAACCTTTGGACGTGACTTTGCATGTCTGGTAGCTGTAAAATACTGTCTGCAAAAATGTAAATGACTATTTTAGCGATTTATTAACCAGTAAAATTAACAATCAAATATTATTTCTGACTCACAAATAAAGCCTGTGATGCAGGTTTGCCCCGTGCCACGCTAAGTGCTGTGGGAGAATTCCCCAGGGCCATGTCACTGCTCCTTCTGGACTGAAAATCAAAGCCAAGCTCTGGGCCTGCTGCACTAAATGGACAGTAAATAACACATTCCCTGCCTTTAATTATTTAACAAGCACAGCACTAACCCAGGATGATGTCAAATATGTACCAAAATACTGCATGGGAATGCAGCACCATTGAAGGTGTGGGGGCACAAGTTCTCACTTCATTTAAGGGGGCAGCAGCTCTGTCCTGGCTGTGTGTTCTTAAACCAGCAGCTCTGCCCAATCCTTCCTTGACTGTCAGCCTGTACAGTGGGAAGTTACTGCTCAGCACTGAGTGTGCTTCATGTATAAAACCCCCAGTTGTGATGAATTGGAAAGAAAACCTCCCCAATATTACAGACTTCAGAAATGTTTATTAACAATTTGATAATACTGTAGGTGGAGGCTTCATACTCCTCCAATGACTCCTTAGCTGGGAGCAGAATGATTTCACCCCGTTTGCTTTTAATCCCTTACATTTATCTTGCCTGAGTGTCTCCACTGGATATTGTTTACTCTTTGGATTAGTAAACTCGGAATTAATTCCACTGTTTATTGCTGAAAGTGGCAGTAAATTCAGCATCAGGGAGAGCCAGGAATCTGCTTAGTTGTGCTGCATGACCCTTTCACGGGCAATAAAAACACCTCCCTGCATGCAGGACGGAGCAGTTGGAGGCAGACCCCATGTCATTAGGGTACAGGCATGTACAGGAGCCTGTGCTCAGCCCTTCTTTTCATTAGGAACTATAGATGCTGTAGGAATTTTGGTGTGTCTCAAGGGAAAATAAAATGAAAGGATAAAGAAAGCCCTGCCTGCCAGCCAGCCTGTCCTGATGTCCCAGTCCACAACAGCAAGGAGCATGGGCCAAAACCAACCTTCAGCACAACCTGGGGCTCTTCTTGCTCTGGAATCCTGGTGCTTCAGGCAGGGAGGAGGCAGTGAGGGCTAAAGCACGGTGCCTGTCTGCTCCCCAGTTCCTTGCCTGGCTGGTTTTTCCCTGCTATTAAATCAGCGAAGAGGAATGTGGGGCCAGGAGCTGAGCGGGGGTGGTTGGAAAGGTTACCTAAGTGAACCACACAATTTTTTCCCCTCAACTTTGTTCCATCTTAAGGTAAAAGGTTCATGCAGAGGGCTATAAATTCCTGTCACATTTTGTTGTAATCTCTCTATGGTTTTATTACTTAAAATGCTGCACTCTCGAGACAGGGAATTTTCCAGGGGTTTGAGGCTGACACGGAGCCACATTTATATTGTGCTGAAGCTCCTCTGGAGTCTCCTTGAGACATGTGGCCGGCAAGCCCGGCATGAAGGCCTTATCAGTCACTCCACCATAGAGTCAGCCCATGAATTATACGGGGAATGGAGGTGGCTGTGCGAGAGCGGGATTGCGGGCCGCCGGGTGACAATAAACATGTCCCGGGAATGTGTCCTCCATCACTCAAGTTCAGATAGCAGATCTGGACCTTAACTACAGCTCCCCATCTCTAAATCTCCCTGTGACCTGAGCGGGAGATGGAGGTGAGTCTCAAGGATATCTGTCTGCGGGGGACTCGCAGAGGCAGTTTCTAACCCGCGAGTGCCGCACACAGCGCCGCTGCCAGCGCTGCCACACCGGAGCACACCAGGGGCTCTGGCTGCCAGGTAGAGCCAGAGACAGTGGGACAGAGCATGGGAGCCCTGCAAAACCTTCCAGTTCTGGCAGAAGCTGTGAAGCATCTCCTCGTGGCTTTTGCCTCCGTAAAAACACGAGTGGAATGCAGGGGGGATGCACAGATGAGGACCTGCAGGCATAGGGCTCCTGTGCTTGGAGGCTGCAGGCCCAGGTGAACAGCACCTGGACGAGCAGCACAGGGCTCTTCTGCAGCTCCAGGATATCCCAGAGGGAATTCTTCTTCGTCCTGAACTCCCTGAGCCAAGCCCGAGGAGGAATCCCCTGTGGTGTCCCAGTGCTCATCTCTGCACCAAAGCCAAGCAAGAGCAGGAGCCATGGTGGCACCCAGCCCTTGGGCAGTGCCAGAGACCGAGTGGCTCCCAAAGAGGGGAGAAACAAATCAATTAAGTCTGTTCCTAAATTAATATAATAATAAGAAAGAGTCTAAATGCAAAGTGTTAATGAAGTAATGAAGGAAAGAGGCATGCTCAGTGCCACAGCTAAATACAGCCATTAAAACCCATAACCTCTGTAAAATTTGTGATAAAATTACAATTTAATTTTATAAAGATAATTTATTAGCTAATACCTCATTGCACATGTTAATAGCTTGTGCTTAAATAATAGTAATCTTGATTGCTCTGTGGTCATTAAACTTTTTTTTTTACATACTGTTTAACTGACCGTTTTGTATGTAGTTTGAGGAGAAAAAAGTAATTATTGGAGTCTTAAGCACTGAGTTAATTTCTAATGAAAGGATAATTTTATTCCAATGATTTTACATTTAATTAACTAAAGCTACATGTAATGTGAAGTTCTAAGGCAGTGCTGACTCATTTGTGCACTGGACAAAAGGCAGTGGTGTGTGAGCCCCCTGGCCCTGGCAGGTGCAGAGGACAGGCTGGGAGCTCCTGCAGTGGGAAAGAGGGGAAGGAGCAACCCCACAAAGTGAGGCTGAGAAACTGTACATCTTTTTGTGCTGTGCTGAAATGGAGGTTGGAGCTGAACTGGGAAGGGATGTGGTCATGGTTTTGGGCACTGTGAAGTGGATGTCACTGTCACACTGAGGATTTCTGTGCCACAGGAATTATAAGACAAGAATGGGAGGAGGTAGGATAGTGAGTGTGATATTGCAGCTTGAAAAAAGCTGGAAAGCTAGAAAAAGACAAAAAATTTATTATGGGAATGAATGAAGAAAACCAGACAGAAAATCATGCTTTTGTCAGTCTGAAAATGTTTGGTTTGATATATTCACTACCTCTCACTTTTGGTTCAGGTCAGCTTTTACACGTAAAAGTTGTCTTTGGTATAAAAGGCCAGAAAATTCTCCGAGCTGCAAATAGTCATGATCAAACAGTGGCACTTTTTACATCCCTCCCTCTTGTTCACTTTACATTTGCTGCCAGCTCAGCTGCAGGGTGCAGGGTGCTGGGGTGCAGGGCTCCGCTGGCTGTCCCGGCAGGGCTGGCACAGGGTGCTCCATCGGTCACCCGCCGCGTCAGGCAGGTGTTTCCAGGCTGCAGGGGAAATGCTTGTCAGGGTATTGATAAACAACAGATCTGTGTCAGTGCAGATGCCTTTTTAATGGCGTGTCCTGAGGTGCAGACATTAGGGTTATATCCTCCTGCCTCCCAGCCCTCTGCGCAGCAATCACTCCTCCTCAAGCAGAGCGAGGGCTGCCACCGACCCTGCTTCCCCGCCTTATTAATGCATCTCCCTCTCACTGATGCAGACAAGAAAAGACAAATCTGGAGCCCTGCATGCACAGTAGGGCTGTGGGGTGCTTGGGGAGCAGCGCAGCGCAAAATAAAAGTTCAAGATTCTGCTGTCCCCCTGGCACCTGGGGACAGGAACCCAACACCACGGTTCAACCCAGCCCCGGCCGCTCATCACATGTGGGATGGCTCAGGCTCCTCTGCCCTGCAAACCTCCTCATGTTCCCACCTCCTAAGAGGTTAACAGCCTGGGATTTGGGGGTTTCAGGAATATCTCTAAAGTCTTTATTAGCAGAATGAGAGACTATCCACAAGAAACATCCAATCTGTTCTTGAAGGGCTGTTTAAGTTGCTGAGCTTGTGACAGTAGGGGAGAGCCCTGTGTGGGCGCAGATGACAGCAGACCCAGGACACAACTGTGTTTGTCTCCCTGGGATGCTCCTCCAATGCAGCTGCTCCTTGGGACCTTCCCCCTGCTCACCCCTTGAAGCAGAGGTACCGATTTTGTTTCCTTCTTCCTGAACAGTTGCTGCTATCCCAGTTGCTGCAGCTCCTGAAGGAAGGTGGGGATTGGTGCTGGGCCGTGCCCAGAAAGGAGCCCCAACAGGGCTCTATTTTGCATGTCCTGGTACCTCAGATCTCAAGTCCTTTTTCACAGAGAAATTCATTCACTCAGATTTGGAGCACCTGCCCCCTTGTCAAGGAAAAACAAACCCATGCAGCTGAAGTGACTAATCCCAACTGGACAGCAGGGCTCAAAATGAAAATACTTATGATTTAGCCCACAGTACACATTTCTCAAAAATATATTAGGTGCGAGAATATTACCCCCAGGAATCACAGGGACATCAGGAACCTTGCCACGCTCTGCATCCACTCTGCAAAAGATTGTGATTCTTTAAGAAAATCTCTCTTAGCCACGGTTTGCAGGATTTAATATTATGCCCATTAGCAGAAGTAAGCACCACCCTTGAAGCACACATGCAAATAGCAGGGGAGAATGGGGGAAGACAATAAAACTGGAAGCAGCCTTTGGAAGCGCAAATAAATAATTGGATTGCAATGAGGAAATGTTTTCTGCTTTGATGGGCACTTCCTTTCATTGAAAATAAACCAGGCTGAATGGCTCAGTGGGTCCTGCACACCTCTGAATGGGCCCAGCTAGCTTGTGCTCTTGGTAACAGTGGGTATCATGGAGGTACATAAAAACATAGTTTATTGTTAAATTAAGTGTCCTGTTCTTGAAAACAACCCTTAAATTTAACATTCCAAGGCTACTGCTGTTTATTTGCACTCTCAGAGCACTCTCAGTGCTGTCCACTCAACTACTCGAGAAATACATTGTAATAAAAATAAATGGACAGTTTGGGTTTCTCTAAAATTAAAAGAGGATATACAGCAGCCTTGCACTCCTGCCTTGTACTGAGGTAACCTGTGATAAAGTCACATTGTGTCAGAGATGGCAAATTATGCCTGCTAATTACTTACCGGAATTTCAGATTTGTCCTTACCATAATTAAAAAGGTGTCACTTTATTAGAATGGGGCTGGAATGATGGGGCTTGGAGCAGTGGAGGAGATTTCTGGTTAGAGATAATTACCAGTGATGTATTCCTTTCTCTCGGTGCCGTTTTTGCTGCATTCCCCCATTACAGAGTAATGGATGTGTGGCGCGGCTGCCGTGGAGCCGGGAGCCCCCGGCCAGAGGGCTCAGCCCGGCCTTTGGGGCTGGCCCGGCCCCGCTGCGGGGCACCACGGCTCCTTCCGAGCTCCTCCCGGGACACAGCGAGCCCGAGCCGGGGCCAGTCCCGCTCCGGGCTGCCGCTCTGCCCATGGGGACACTCCAGATTTCCCTGGCCAGTTCCCAGGTGCTCCCCAAGGGACGGAGCCCTGCAGGGTGCAGAGCCCGGGTGCAGCTCTGGCCACCACCCTGCCCGGTTCCAGAGGAGGGGCTGGGCTGCCCCCGGCCCCCAGTGCTGCCCCAATGCTGCCCCTCAGCCCCTGTGCTGCCCCCCCAGTCCCCTGTGCTGTCCCCCTGTCCCCTGTGTTGCCCCCCAGTCCCCTGTGCTGTCCCCCAGTCCCCTGTGCTGTCCCCCCGGCCCCCTGTGCTGTCCCCCCAGTCCCCTGTGCTGTCCCCCCAGTCCCCTGTGCTGTCCCCCTGTCCCCTGTGCTGTCCCCCAGTCCCCTGTGCTGTCCCCCAGTCCCCTGTGCTGTCCCCCTGTCCCCTGTGCTGCCCCCCCAGTCCCCTGTGCTGTCCCCCAGTCCCCTGTGCTGTCCCCCTGTCCCCTGTGCTGCCCCCCCAGTCCCCTGTGCTGTCCCCCAGTCCCCTGTGCTGTCCCCCTGTCCCCTGCGCTTCCCCCCCAGTCCCCTGTGCTGTCCCCCTGTCCCCTGTGCTGTCCCCCAGTCCCCTGTGCTGTCCCCCAGTCCCCTGTGCTGTCCCCTGTGCTGTCCCCCAGTCCCCTGTGCTGTCCCCCTGTCCCCTGTGCTGTCCCCCAGTCCCCTGTGCTGTCCCCTGTGCTGTCCCCCCGTCCCCTGTGCTGTCTCCCTGTCCCCTGTGCTGTCCCCCTGTCCCCTGTGCTGTCCCCCTGTCCCCTGTGCTGTCCCCCCAGTCCCCTGTGCTGTCCCCCTGTCCCCTGTGCTGTCCCCCTGTCCCCTGTGCTGTCCCCCTGTCCCCCGTGTTGCCCCCCAGCCCCCGCTGCCCAGCACCATTCTCATGCGGTGTAATATCCTTCTGTTGGCAGAAGAGACTTGAACCTGTCGAGGGCAAACTCGAGTCTCTCCCAGGGCCTGGCAAAAGAAAATAGCAGCATTTAACGGCGCTGAAAGTCACAGCATAAGCAGGGACGCAGGGAGAATAATTGCACGGCTGGAGCGCCCGGCTCCATGTTATCATTACACATTGGATTCCTGGTCTGTAAGTACAGGGATGGCGTGAACCCCCGCAGAAGATGAAGGTTATAAAAGAGGCATTACTGGGAAAGGTCAGCAGGCTATTCAAACACGGAGCAGTTGCAATCCGCAGATTCAATACCGAAAGCTATTTGCAGGGCTGGCAGAGGCAGGAGGAGTGGGAGCGGCAGACGCTCGCCCGTTTGCTACGGGAACGGGAAGGTTCCTTGTGCAGCAAACTCGTGAGCAGACAAGAGGTGGGATCAGCCCCTTCCCAGCCCCGCTCGCCCGTGCATCTCACCAGCAGTGCCCTTTGCCACAGGCTGCTGGCAGTGCCGCTTTGTGCCAGCGCCACACCAAACTCTTCAGCCATGCCTGGAAATAGCCAGGTGGAGCACAAAGGGTGACACAGCTCTTCTGTCTTGATACCGCTGAGGTCTGGCTGCCGACTGTCATCAATCCGATCTCTAATCCAGCACATCTGGACAGCTAAAACATCTTTTCCTTTCAGAAGAGACCTCCCTAGGCTGAGCGCAGCACTGCAGCCACATGCTCCACGTCTGGGGTACCACAGCACAACACATCCTGTGGCTGATGGAGAGCCCCATCAGACTCCACATTTTTATAAAAGATGGTTTGGTTAGCTCATGAGGCACTGTTGTTATTGCCAAAAGGTTTTGCTCCCCAAGCCTGTGCTGAATATTGTATTACTTTGCCATGCTCAGAAACTAAAATTACAACAATTTAATTTTGAATATGGTGGCATTATTACCATTTGTATTTGCCATTTCATAAGACTTTTCATTTCAACCGCTTTGCTTTCCTGTCAAGAGGAAAAACCTTCAATCTATCGGCTTTTACCAGAGAGGGAACTGTGCTGGAGTGTAATGCAGTATTGTATATTTCTTCTCTAATGCTCTTTTGAACAAAATCATCTATTTCATCAACAGTATATCAGCGGTGACCAAAGACCATTAAATAATGCATCTCACTCAGGAGCAGTGGAGCAGGGAAAGGGCTCTGACCTGTTTTAAACCTTATTACTTTCTTGCATTATGCCCCTCACTGCAATCTTTTTGTTTAAGTGATTTCAGCTGAGGCGTTGCTTCCTGCCTTAAAACACACGGTGGGCACATTATTGCTGAGCTGGTTGTACTCAGCCTCAGCATTTCCCATCCTACACCAAAACCAGCCTGTGCATACGAATCTTTGTTAACCTCGCCAAATACACATCAGGGGCTGGTGTGAATAACACCCCTCGTTATTTTGGATCTCAGGGGCAGAGACTGCGTTTCATTGGGACCCGTGGCTTCACCTCCCTGCAAATGTTTGGTGTTTGCAATTAGCAATTCCAGGGTTGGTAAAGCAGGCGTGCAATTAATGCAGAGTGGAATCGCTCAAGAAGAGAAGATACAGCTGCAACGACCAGAAGAGGTATGGTGCTGCAGACCGGGTTGCAGGTTTGAGGAGCGGTCCCCAAGAGCCCTGTGCTGGCAGCAGCAGCCTGTGCCTGTGCAGGAGCCAGCCGTGACCAGCATGGGCAGCACGTTGTTCCCCACCGTCCCCAGTGCAGCCCTGCACCGAGCCTGCTGTGCCCAGGGGCAAGCACTGGCCCCAGGGCTGCAGAGTGGACATCCCCACACCGTCCTTGCCCAGCGGCCTGTGCCTGGCCAGCCCAGCGCCATCCGCCCTGCCTTGGTGGGACGAGGGTGGCACAGGGACAGCTGGCCCGGGTGGCCGTGCTGGGCACAGGGGCACAGCTGTGCCCTGCTCAGGGTGGGAAGAGCGAGGCTCGGCTGAGTGCAGGGCTAACGCCCGGTGCAGCTTTGCCTCTCCCAGCCCTGGTGAAGCACAATCCCCCACCAGCCGGTGAGGAGCAAGCCTGAGAGACTTACAATTACATTTTCTCACTAGTCTAATGAGGTGAGAGACAGACAGAGGAGAGAGTTCCCTGGGCTAATTTTCCAGCCAGCAGCCACTGTGTTCCTGCTCTACTGCAGAAGGCAGAGGGAGAAATGACTCTTCCAGATTAGAGGCTCTTGCTGAAGGCATTCCAGAGCATATTCCTCTAGGACACTACAGCAAAAAAGTGGAGATGACAAACCATTTCACTACATTCAGCTGGAGTGAAGTAACCCACAAACAGAACTGTGTGGTGCTGGGGGCGCACTGATCGAGGCAGCACCTGGCGAGAGCAGGGAGTGAAGCCTGGCCTGAGTCATTGCACGGTGCTCTGCCCGAGAGAGAGAGGGAGCAGGTCAGCACCTGCACAGGGGGAGGAATTAGCTGTGAGAGGGATGGAGCATTGCATTTGTCTCCCCTGCTAGTGAACACTTCCTTATGGAAACGTTCATGGAATACTCAGTGCCTGGGGGCAGCAGCACTGGGCTGCAGGGGGCAGGTGCTGGAAGGAAAGGGCTCTACCTCTCTCCCAAGCATGTTGGCTCCCTCAAACTGGGGAAACTGAGAAATCCCTCCACATACCCACAGGGACCATGGGGGGAGTGCTCCTTTCTTGGTTTCTGTCCTCTGTGGTCTTTGCTCTGGATTCATGTGTGCTCAGCATTTGACTCTTTGGAGGTTCTCTAATAGCTTTTGGTTGAGACCAATGCTGTTGTGTGCTCCCCTCACACCCCTGGTCTCAGCACTCCAAACACACTTCCAGCACGCCTCAATGGACCTGAGACACCTGAACTTCCTAATCTTGGTCTAAACCAGGAGGAAGAGTCAATAAAATCCCTTCATCATCATGACCGTGTGCAATGTGTTGACACACACGGATGTGCGTGGGTGAGGAATGTTCCATCAACCAGACCCTGAGTAAGATTGGAAGTTCCTCATTTGACTGACAAATCCAGCCAGTCTGACCCATCCCTTGCCATCCTCTGAAGTGTTTGGAGCTTTTAGTTGGTCCTGGAATTTGTTTTATCCTGAGATTATATCTTGGTTAAATGGGTGTGTGCAGAAGTCACCCTTCTTTTGTTTTCAAAAGGAGCTCTTTCCAAAAGCACTCTGCTGCTCAGCTCATGCAAACTAGGAAGAGATCTGTCAAATATCAAATACGAATTTTGTTGCTGAAGCTCTTGGAAAATTGACAGGTAGCATGCAAGCAAACATTAAATCAATAACAGCGAATTTCCCCCGGGAAACTTGTAGTGTTTTCTCATCAAAATCTTTAAATCCTTAAAGAACCCATAAAAGGTTTACACACTCGGTGTTGGTTAATCTGGTTACCTCTGCATCGCTCGGCACGGCCGATCAGCAGGGCCAGCTAATACCCAGTGCTGATCACCCAGCAGTGTGTGTAATACCCAGCGCCCCGGCGCTGATGTATTGTAGCTTTGTTAGTCACTGTGGCTCCTTGGTAAATTCATTTGGAGTCCTCCGGGGTTTTAAATCTCTCATTTGGCCAACAACGAGGTCTGAAAAGATTGCAGTTCATTTCGACCCACAGTGGATGGAAGGCTCATTTACTGGCTGCAGGCAACTCAATCAGGCCGGCCGCTGATGAGTGAGTGACTTGTTCAGACCGCTAGTCAATATGTGTCTGCTGTGATAGAATGTCAGCATCTGCTGCCTGCTCCTGTCTCCCACTGCTCTGGCTTTTTTCATTTGGGCTGATCAATGTTATTAAAAACACCTAGGAGTTCCTTAACTGCTCTGCCACTTGAGGCTTTTCCTTCTTCCTTTTTTTTAAACACAACTTTGTATTATCCGCCAACACGTGCAGATGATGCACAGATCGATTTTTTACATGAGTGTGTGGGACGGGGTGTGTGTGTGCACACTTGGGCACTGAACTTGTGCACTGGAACTGGCTCTGCAGTTTCATCACTCTGGTTTGGGATTTTTGTGTGTGTTGCCCTGAAGTAGCTCAGACATAGAGCCTAAAGCAAACACCTGCTGATTACCATTTATAAATAAACTTCAAATATAAGCATGGAAAAAATAATGCACCTTCCCTAAAATTGAAGTGAGAATGCCCAAGTGGAATCAGTGACACCCTGTGGACACCCACACATTACAAATCAGACTGCTGCTCCAAATAAAGGGGAGACATAACTCAGGTAAAGTAAGCAGAGGGTTAAAATCATGGCAGGTCTGGAACATAAACCCCATTTGCCTGCCCAGCAAGCCATTTCCTGGGGACTAATGACACTCCATGGCACAGGTGGGTCAGCCACCAAGTACACAAAAAAAAGAAAACAGATACACTGCTAAAGGTTTTGATATGTGCAAAGTGTGCATGCTCCTGCAGGGACTGCACTGTCCCGAGGTAATGGAAGAAGGGAAATGCTGTGTCTTCTGGGCAGACCCCAGGCTTCACACCACCCAGAAGAGAGGAAGAGAGGGAGAGCCTCTCGGTGCCCACATCACACAGAGGAAAGGCAAGGTGATCTGCTGTGACCTGAGGACATGCTTCAAAATCCACCCTTGCTTCCATCCCTACCCCCTTCCTCTGCAATATGGCATCCAAAATAGATACCAAGAAATGACCTGCCAGGAAAAAAATGGAAGCCTATAATTATGTTATTGAAAACCTGTTCCACACTGTATTATTTAAGGTTATTTTATTATGATGTTGAGATGAGTTTCTTAAAGAAGAAACTCTGGGTTTATTGCGCTCCTCACAGAGAGGAGCCCTGGGTGATTTGATAGCCTATTTGAACAAGAGGGATGCTTTACGAGCCCCTATAAAAACTGATGACCCCACTCACATTTGTATTTAATGAAATAAGGAGGAGCTTTCGTTATGTTTTCAATAACCTTCACTGCTCTTTCAAACCTGCTTCAAATAAAAGCCAGAATCTGCATGTTTCTGTGCCGGACCCAGCTGTCCAAAAGGAGGGCTCTGGAGGCACAGCCTGGCTGGAGAGCTGTCCCACAGCTCCTGTGTCCCTGTGGTGCTGCTGCCAGGGCTGTGTCCTGCTGACAGGGATGGTGGGATGGGGGAGAAGTGCTGTCCCATTGGAGGAGGGTGGCCAGGAGGAAGGTTGGGCTGAGAGGGGGCTCCAGAACTCATCTGCCTCAGCCTTCCAGGCACCAGCACACATTTTATTTCTAAGTATCTTCCCACACACCAAATCAGGCTTTTTCATTACACAATTTTGGTCTGTCATAAAACATTAAATCGTTCTGAAAAGTTCCAGTGCTTGGATCCTCCTCATTACATTAAATAATTGCCGCTGCTGGAAGGATCAGAGGCTGCACCCGCAGGCAGTGGCACTGCCTGTCCCCGCCTCTCCTGGTAGGAGATGAGCCCAGCTGTCCCATTGGGGACCAGCTCCTGGCTGAAGAGGACAGGGCAGGTCCTTGGGAGTGTCTTGGCTGGATATCTCTTCCCCATCTGGCAGCCTTCTGAACATTTAGGTGCACATGATGGTTTCCTGGCCTCGGTGCCCGAGGGAGCAGCAGTGGCTGTGCTGGCTGCCCAGGGGCACACAGTTCTGTGGGCACAGCACAGCAGCTCCTTGGGTGGCTCTTCTGAAAGTGAGCCTGATTAACTGCAACCCATGGGGCTTTGTCCATGGAGCGGTCCAGACTGGGGCTGTTCCCTGCAGCCAGTGCACAGCCAGGTTAGTTCAGGATGAATGAAGGAAGAGCTGCAGTGGTGCAGTGGGGCTGGCGCTGTCATGGGGAGTCCTGCCTGGCCACTGTGGCTGCCGTGTCCCACGGCTGCAGGAGCCACTTTCTCCCCCAGGGCTCTGAGATGAGGAGGGGGAACCTGGCAAGGTTTATTAAAGCACATCCAAGCCCTCCACGTTGCATTTGCATTCACAGTTTGATGTAGATGCCACATCAGCAGATGCCAATGAATAAGCTCGAGCAGGGTTATAGCATCCTGGTGGTGGAGTGATTCAGTGTGATGCCTCGGCAAGCTGTTCCGTAATGGGCTGCAAGTCTGATTTTTACGATCATTGGAACGTAAAGGGTCAGAATCTTAATCTCCTAATACTGTGTTTTTAACAACATTTACACTTTAACATATTGAAAAATCTCATCTCTTTCTGCCACCCAGCATGACAGCACAATTCAAAGCGATCAGTGCAGCAGTATATTTCAGTATTTTAAACATAAATCAACCTGGCTGAAATATTTTTTTCACTTCCAGTACTTCAGAAAACCTGGGATTTTCTAACTTTAATGTTTCTTATTTGAACCTTTGTATTCAGTGGAGTGTCCCACCTGAATAATTCAGCAGCATTAAATAGGAGGCCCCAGTCCAGCACCCAACACAGACATGGTGCTTTGTGGCCCATTGCAATGGGAAACCTGTACCCGAGGAACACAAATAGCTTAGGAATTGTCTGCAGGTATGGAAAGAATTAAATTCTGCAACACCCTACAGAGCTAAGTGACAAGGAATAGGAACATATCATGAATAAAGAGCATTTTTGATTTCGTGAAACATTTGGGATTAAAGGGGAGTTGATTTTTTTCAGAATTTGCAAATCTGACACAAACCATTTATTCCAAGAGCCAGTGCAGGAGTGGCCTCTCCTCCCAGAAAAACTGAATTCACTTCTTCTCTGGGATGTGAAGGGGGAAAAAAAAGAAGGAAAGGACTCTTAGGGTTTCCTCATTAGCAAAGCCTTCCCCCCTGGTGTCCCTCTGCTCCTTTTCTGTGTCTCTTTCCCTTCTGCATGTGAGCTTTGAGGCTGGGCCCTGCTTGGGCTGAAGCACTGTGCACAGACCTCTGCCCCTTCCCACAGCTGCTGCCCTGCACTGGGACAACCTGGCCTTGTGTCTGACTTTTTCTCTAATTAGAAGCTCCTTATCCAGTTTTCCTATATGCTGGCCTAGATTTCTTTCTGCTCCCACGTGAGAAAGGAGCTGGGCATATGGGCTGAACCACAATGATTTGATTCATGGGCTGAAATCATCATTGAACAAGTGTCACAACATGGCATTAGATTAAGAACTAAAGTGATGGGCTATGGTGAGTCTGTTCATTAGTATTAATAGAGCTTAATTAGGCACAAGCATGGTGTTGCAGGGAAATGTGAAGTTGGCTGCAGTTTCCAAGGTGGGAAAAAAAGGTGTTATTCAATAAAGGTGAAAGAGGCCCATAAACCTTGTGCCTGCCTCTGAACCCCAGCACAATCTGGGCTTGGGATGTGGCCTTCCTGCCCCAGGAATGTGAGGGAGTTAAGGACTGGGTCTCATTAAGAAGCCAGAATTGAGGAATAGAAAGTCCTGACCTTCTTACAGGGGACTGTCTCAGGGAGAGAGTCATTCAGTTCTGACCTACCCTAGCAGAGGAGATGACAGGTCAGAGCGGCTCTTCCAGGGCCCAGGGAGGGGTGTGGGCAAGGAGCAGAGCTCTGAGATCCAAATGTGCGAGAGACAAAGGGACAGGGACAATGAGTGCCTGCAGGAGCCAGCCCCCACATGGCACTGGACCAGATGGCTCTGCCAGGGCTGGGGCTACTTTGCAATCAGGGTGAATATCCATGGATGCATTCAATGCTTTTGTAATTATCTCAGTTGTTTCTTTATCTTCAGTATCCTCCCTCTTGCACCAGTTTGCCTCCATTCATGCTGCTCTTTGCTTTATGGTTCTTAGGCCATTTTACATTTCTCCCCATTTGGCAGCATTAAATTTTATTTACCATATGTCCCTTCTGCTACAAAGATGATAAAATCCTTTGGATTTTTGTTGTGCTGTTGCAAGCTCATTCAGCACTCACCTCAATTTAGTGTCCTGGGCAAGTGGAGCTGATTTGTTGCTGGTTTTCACAGAGGTCCAAGCTGGGACACTGCCAGGTGGTGCTGCAGACCTGCACTCGATACTGCTTCTTCGCCAGATACTGTCCCCTCAGGAGGTCTCCAACGCCTGTGTGGTGGGACAGAGCATCAATATGGACCTCTGGCAAAAAAACCAAGAGAAATGCCAAGGAAATAGTTTGTACCTGGTTATTTTCCCTCTTTTGTTTAAATTCTGTTGAAAAGTCTCCCCTTGCTGACTGTTCCAATCAATGCTGTTAAACCTGGGGTCAATGTGCTTTTCAAGCAACCCACAATGGCAGAACCACAGTGGAGACACAACCCAGGGTTAATATCCAGGTCCAGATGGACTTTGCCCTCATTCTGCTTGGGCTGCAGCGGGGTGGGCTGCCCAGGAGGCACTGCCTGACCACGTGGAGCCCAATCCTGGCCAGGAGGAGAAACACAGCTTTGGATGCCACAGGAGAACTTAGGGAGCCCAAGGCATGGAGCTGGGGCTGCCTCTGCAGCCAGAGGCAGCTGCACTGGGGGCTCCCTGGCTGGGGCCCACCTTGCCCTACTCTTACCAAAGCTCCTGCCCCCCTCCCTCCCATTCTGTGCAAATTAAGTGCGTCAGATCATTTTGGCACTTATGAATGAATGAAATGCAAAATGCTGGTACACTGGACTTTTCTGCTGCAGTCAAATATAGCTGGAAAGAGTGGCTTAAAATTGTTTCCACCTTCAACCACATCAGGAGGTGATTTGGAGATCCACAGTGGAATACTAATACTTCTAGAAGTCTTTTAATTTTCAGCGAGTGAAGGGGCAGAGTTTGAGGCACAGCTAGCTCTGCTTTTAACAAAATAGTAATCTCTCACTTTCATAACATCTTTTGATTTAAAGGGGCTCAAGCTGAGGTCCTCATCTTTCTGAGAGCATCGCACAGCCAGAGCCGGGAGCCTTGGCCAAGGCGTGCTGGAATCAGAAGGGCTCTGCACGGACCAGTGAGCCCATTTGCATGATCGTCCTGCGGGGTAAGGGCTGGGCTGCCACATCCCAGGCACCTTGCACTGGCTTTTTCTTCCCAAGGATGGCCTGTTTTGCGAACACTGCCATGGAAGTGCCATCGCTGCTGGATGAGGACACTGGGAATGGAAGCTCTGAGTCCTGCTGCACCCCTCAGGCACCTGGCCCCCCTTGCTCCCTGCACAGCACCCAAGGGGTCTGTGCAGCATCTGCCCCTCTGTGCCCACCTGGCTCAGCAAAGCCCTGTCCTGTTGCAGGCAGTGATGCCGAGGGCCCAGAGGCTGCTTTGGGCCACAGCCCCAGCGGCACCTGCGTGGGGCAGGGCAGGGACCCCATGGGGGTGACGTGTGGCCCCGGTGTGGCCAGGGAGATGGCCCTGCCATCATGCCCACGGCGTTCCTTCTGCCCCAGCTCTGCCAGCCACCGCTGCCCTTCTATGGAGAACCAGACTTGAAGAGAGCTCAAATTAAATGTAAGTAATTTCCTTTTTTCCTACCTTGAAATTCCTATTGATTTCCTACCTAAATAGAAATTCCTATTGATTTTGTGTCTGTTCATATTAGTATGTTACCTTGTCACCTTTTGTTTGCAATATTATGTTGTTTTACGTGTTGGTGTGTTCAGGAGGGTTTGGTGGAGCTCTGTCCCAGTGGGTGCCACCAGACCCTGAGCCAGCCCGGCTGGGCAGCACACCAGGTGCTTCATTGCACCCCCGGTTCTGCATGGGAACCCGGTCCCAGCACGAGCAGGAACCCTGTCCCTGTCCCTGTCCCTGTCCCTGTCCCTGTCCCTGTCCCTGTCCCTGTCCCTGTCCCTGTCCCTGTCCCTGTCCCTGTCCCTGTCCCTGTCCCTGTCCCTGTCTCTGTCCCTGTCCCTGTCTCTGTCCCTGTCCCTGTCCCTGTCCCTGTCCCTGTCTCTGTCCCTGTCCCTGTCCCTGTCCCTGTCCCTGTCCCTGTCCCTGTCCCTGTCCCTGTCCCTGTCCCTGTCCCTGTGCCGGCGGGGCTCTGGGCTCTCCCGTGTCGCAGCCGAGCCCCCGCAGGCACCGGGAGCTCCCCCGGCTCCGCAGGGGTTATTTTTGTACCCTATTTCTTGTGAAAGCTGCCGGCTGTTTAGAAATCCTGCAGCTAACAGGCTGTTGTGGTCCTCACAGCTCTGCTGGTCAGACAAGTATCTTCCCCCTGTCCCCGGCGTCCTCTGTTCCTCACACCTCACTGAACAGGCACCGCCACGCCGAGACCTCTGACCGAGTTGTCAAGGTGACGGGTGCTGTTATCCTAAAGTACTTATTTCACATACGTGGTGTTTTGTCCCTGCCTTTTATTGAAACACAGAGAAGAGACCAATTATCTTCCTAATGGTTGCACAGCTTCTTTCTTCTCTTAAGTGGGAATTAATGACAAATGGTTTGGGCAGGGGGTCGCTCCTGCACAGAGAGCTCTTGGGTGTCCCTTGCTTTCCAGGTGTCCAGGGACACGGGGCAGCTCCTCTCATCTGCTTTCCTCGCATTGTCACCGATTTTATCCTCCCTGCTTAACCCCTCCAAAATGAACCCGCTTTCCTAAAGGCCCAGGTGCCGCAGCAGCTCCGTGCCCGGGCAGGAAGGCTTTAGCGGTGCCGGGGCACGCAGGGCTGCCCGGGGGCTCGGCATGGGAAGGGGGGCTGTGGGCAGCCCCTGGGGGATGTCAGCACGGCCCGGGGGCCTTGGGTTGTCCACACGGAGCTGAGCTCTGACCCACACGGCCACGGAACACCCTGGCATGGCTGCTGGGCTGGGGTCACAGCCGCAGGTACAGCTTGTCCCCCGGATCCTCCCACAAAGAGGCACATGAAAATGCTGGCCTAATGCCAGTCTTAAACCAAATAATGAAGAAGAGGCTCTTTGCTGCTGCAGCTCAGCTCTGGCTGAGGGGCACCAGGGAGCAGTCGAAGTGACAGCTCTCACGTGAAAGTGTGGTTAGAGGTTGGGTTGTAGAAGCAGACGGGGGTCTGAGTGGAGCCAATTCCAATTCCATCGGCTTCCCTCTGTCAAGCATAGGGCATGCAAAATGGGCCACTTCCCACCCTGACTGGAGTTTCATCCACCGAATTCCCGCTCTGGGAGTACCTGGAGCTCAGCAGCTCAAGTGTGTGCAGGGAAGGGGCTGCGAGACAGCTCCGCTCCTTGCAAGCTTTGTTATTGATGTGCTGCGTCTCGGTGGATTAGTAACGGATGTGGTTTAAGCCAGAGGGTTCCTCTTGCCTTCCAGCCTTCATTACCCCGTCAGGAACAGAGGTTTCACTGGCACCTGATAAGCCACATAAAACATAAATACTGGGGAGATGCTGTGTGTGAACACAATCAGTCTTGGCAGTGACACAATCCCTGTGTAACAGCCTGGCAGGTATCTGCAGCTTTGTTTTTTGCAGAGTGAAGGCAAGTTGATCTGGAAGAGCTCGGATTTGAGTTATGTAAAGCAGGAAATTGTGCCTCTCCATACCACATTCCAGGAAGAAGATGCAATTTCACCGCTACAGATCCATGAAAGTGGGAACACTTTAACTCAAGCATGGTTTCGTTTGGGAAGTGTCTAGAATTATTTTTCCATTCAACAATATGGTTGACTTGAACTCCAGATGGTGGAGACCCGCTTCTGCATGCAGGTTGGAGGGACTGGGTGACCCCAATGCCTGCATGGGAGCCCAGGAGCATGTCCACAACATGTGCCCTCTCCGAGTGGCTGTGGTGTCTGTATTTTCACCCTTTGCCATTCTGGGACATCACAGAAAAATCCACCTGCAGATTGTTTATCTTGTTTCCTTGTGAGTAGAGATACAGCCTTTAACTTCCTGTGGATGTAGTGGGTTGGTTAATGCCTGGGTAACAGAGGGAGGGG
>NC_142221.1:455000-527500 GCF_049639895.1 Pseudopodoces humilis | reverse complement strand
AATTATTCACCATATCATTTCTGAGAAGAGTTTTCGGACTCTCACTTGTTTGCTGACAGTTTGTTCAGGCAATTAATATTCAGGGGTTTCTAAGCAGTGTTTATCTCGTGCAGCGGGTGCAGTGCAAGCCCAGGCTGAGGGCAGGTTCCGCCAGCAGCTCTGCAGTCAGCTCCCATGCATGTCCCAGGTGGACAATGACAGCACTGGCTCCATGGACATGGCCTGGGCAATGCCTGGACAAAGTGATTCCCCCAGGAGAGTTTCACCACTGAGTGCACAGCATATTTCTCAGGCTCTCCTCTCTCTTTGCTTCCACCACTTATGCTCTTCGAGCTCTGCTTTGGCCTTTGGGACTGTGGATCAGATGCACAGCCCCACAGCTCTGCCCCACCTGACCTTACAGAGCCCAGCACGGTCCTGCAGACAAAGCAATAAGCGAGGTTTCTATATGTTCCCACAAGATTTAATCAGCTGAATATGTGTCCATACAGCCCAAGTGACCTGCTCTCCATGAACTTCATCTCAATGACCCTTGCTCTCCTCAAACACACCTGAGTGTCCTTTCCCATTTTACTTGGAACAGATGTTAATTGTTGTTCTCCTCAGATTTGGTGTCCCCCTCTCATTTGGATGCACCACCTTTGGGTTGAGAAGAGACTTTGAAGCTACCCTCTTTAATTGTAATTCAACTACTTGTGATATTTTGGTACCAATTAATATTGATTTTACAATTGGTTTACAGAGATGTTGTTTTATTACTAATATATTTAATGTGCAAATCAATAAGAACACTTGTTTGGCTCTCTCCCTAGAAGGTAATAAAATCAAATATCTCAAGAGTAAAATGCTATCTGATCCATAAATGGCAGCAGCAGATGCTTAATGTAATAGTTAAAGACTATGCTGCATTCTTGGCACCTTCCATGCATTTTCCACACTCACTGTACTAAAGTGACACTCAATAACTTGCTGGTTACAAAAAGTTTAGTAAATTTGTTGGCACCACATCAGCCTAAATGAAGGTTTTAGTGTCAAGGAATGATGTTACATGGACAAAGTGGATATTCCCTGCTGCTCCATGAGCAGAGCTCCTTTGGGTCTTCCAAATGGAGATTCCATAGCAGAAGACAAAAGCTCTTCATGTCCCTCCTGCTTCCTGAATCCCAGTGGATGGTGAAGAATTTTGTGGGAAAAGCTCCTGAAACAGCAGAGGCAGATGGGCTCCTCCAGACTGACAGCTGTCCAACCTGTTTGAGGGATTTAAGGCTCTGCAGATGCTTCTGGGAGCCATTTGCAGAAGAAACCCTCAAAACGAAGTTGAATCCACCCAACATTTCAAGTAAAAAAGAAATATCAAAGTTCTCTGCAGAATGAAATGCCAAACAACGTTGACAACTACTCAGCTGTTCAGATCAATTATTCTCAATATGGTAAAAAAGCTGCCCAACTGCTCCAAACCAAGACTAACTGGATTGATGCATTTTGGCTTTTAATCCCTATTGCGGTTGGATCTGCCTTCTCTCACAAAGGACTTCTGATTGGCAGAGCTGTCTCCTCCAGCAGGAAAGTGTTCCATGCATTTTTCCAGTGCTGCAGGTTTATTGGACCTGCCATGCTCCAGCTTTTCCTAGAAGGCACTGGGGAGTGCCCCAGCCCAGAGCTCACACAGTGGCTCTCCGGGGCCTTGTTGTCTGATGGAGCACAAAGTCTGAAGCCGTAATTCCCTGCAGTTGACCCAAGGACACAGTGTTCCCGAGAGTGACCCCACACTGCTGCCTCTCACTCTCTGCTGAAGGGCCTCTGCGGAGGCCAGGGGATGTCCAGGAGCTGCTCAAGCTGCCAGGTGCTGGGGTGGGATTGGGAGCCCCCTCACACTGACAAATCCGCTGGGCAGTGGCAGCTGACTGTGTCCCCTGAGTGTCACAGCCCCTCTCACAGACCCATGCCAGCAGCTCCTGCCTGAGGAGCACTGGGAGCTGCACAAGCGCTCTGGCAGTGTCCCTGAATCTCGCTGGCATGGCAGGAGTGGGGGCTTAGCAGCACCTCAAGCACATTTGGGCATTCCCCAGCTTGTAATCAGAGTGCCCAGCTAGTGTTCTGCATCCACAGTCGCACAAGAAGGCCTGTTGTTGCTTCCCTAAGAGTTATTACTTTGCTGTTCTTACTAAAAGATGCAATTTAAGTGAATGTGAACGTGCCCTCCCGTGTACTCAGCACCAGCTGCCAACAGCCCTGCACTCTTGTTCTTCTTCCATCACCTCTTGTCCCAGACAGGTGGAATGGGATGACTGCCATTGCAGGGAAGTCATAAAGTATAAAATGCTTCATTTGTTCATGAAATGGAAATTTGAATGGCCAGAGAAGGCCCTTGCAGTGTGTGCTGCCTCACAGCCAGCACTGGGATGGGCATCGTCCTGCTGCCTGCAGAGATGCCCCACCAGGGACCCGCTCCAAGGCATGCAGGGGCTCCACACAGGTTCCTGCCCTGTGGGCTTGGAAGGGAAAAGAGAAGGCAGGAGGATTCAGGTTTCAGGAGGCACTTGAAACGTGACTCCTAGCAGGAGAGGGCCCTGATGCCACAACCTGCATGCTGAGCCCCAGACCCCACCAGGCTCAGTGTGGAGCCACCGACCCTTGGTCGTGCTCCCTGGGCAGAGGTGGGTGAGCATGTCCTGGCTGGGGTGCAGAGCCCACAGCCCCATCTGGAATATGCAATGTGGAGACAATAGAGCAAAGTGTAACCACTGTTTACAGAAAAAATTGTCAAGGATTTATTTATTGGAAGTGACTGAGGAATATGAATTCTACACTCCATTTAAAATGCTTTTTATTTCTCTCAGCCTTGGGGCTCTGAGTACATCTAATTTCACCCATAGCTATAATTCTCCACCAAACAGTTCCTGCTTCTCCTCTGGGTTCCTGAGGAGTCATTTTGGTTTATGTCCGTTCCCAGTGCAGCTCATGCTGTGGCTGGAGACAGTTACACGCCGGTGAACTTTCCCAACACCCCCTCCCCAATGGGGGCACACACACATGCAGTGTGAGCGAGTGGCATGCACTGGGAACAGCTTGACACCTCACTATATATTTATTTTAAAAAATAAAACTCCAAATGTTTTTATCATGTAGGGGTTTCTCCTGAGGAGCCTTGTATTTCACCGCAGACACTTTGATTGTCCCTACCTTGCAGCTAACAAACTATTAGTTTTGTTAGTATATTTATTCCACTACAATTGGAGCCTGTGATTACAAATCCAATGCTGTGATTGAGTCAGGATTTGAAAATAAATCTGTCTGGGGCTCATCTGGCATTTTGGTGCTGGGAGAGGCGGCATCAGGCACTGCTCCTGCAGCCCAGCTGTGGGCTGGACCATCCAGCTGTGGGACCACTGGCCATGGCTGTGGGCACGGGCACGGCTGGCTCTGCTGGGTCACTGATCAGGGATTGGGTTCTGGGAGTGGGACCCATTTCCTCAGCTGAGCCAGCAGTGGCTGCAGGGTCTGGCTCTTCAAACAGTGACTGTGTTGGGGCAGAGGCTGCTACGCTGCCACAGTTTGCTCCATCTCCCAACCCTCCCAGGACTTGCTGCTCCTCAAGTCTTGTGGCACTTGAGCAGTGTCTTGGTGACATGACAACCTTTCTGCCAGGGCAGGAGATGCCCCTTCCCAGGACAGTGCTGTGAGCTGGGGTGGCTGCTGAGCTCCAGGATGGGGAGAAGGATGCTCTCCTTCCCCATGGACAGAAGGATGCAAGGGAAGGACAAGATAAGCATATGGATGTGTGTCAGAGCAGGAATTAAACTCCCATTCTTTGTATTTTTTAGGAAAAGCTTATTTCCCACTATTTCAGTTTCTTCTCCAAAAGCAAGGATGGCAGCTCATCCTCTGGGCTGGGAGCTCTGTGGCAGGGCCTCTCTCTGCACATGGGCACACAGATTCCCAGGGACTCAGGGCCAGCCTGGCCCCCCAGGATGGCTGTGCCCAGAGGGATGGTGCCAGCTGGGGGACCCCTGACTGAGACCAGGCCAAGGAGAGAGGTTGGGAGTGGGTCAGGAGAGGGACAAGGTGGTGCTCTTGCCATTCAGATGTCCCTCCAGATTATTTCCCAGAAAGCTGCTTTGCTGTGGAGTTTTGCTTGCTTTGAAATAAATGAGATATTCTGTTTCTGCAGGTAGGCAGTGACAGCATTTTCACTGCCTGGGTATCACTCCTTGCAAGCTCTCAGGGGAGGAACCAGCAAGACAGAAACCACAGCACTCACACAGGTAATGGCAGACTCCCCTTGTGCCACGTGGCTCAGGGGGACAATGACCTTGCCCCCAGGCAGGGCTGCCTGGATTCCTCCATGTCCCTCTGGCCACCTTCGATGGCCCTGTTCACAAGAGCCACTGCTTCCCTCCCTGGCTGCAGCAGCACAGAGCTGGGTGATGCAGAGGCTGTCCCTGCACCATTCTTGGCTGCTGCCCACCTGAACCCCAGCCATGGGGTCCCCCTCCTGCACCCCAGCCTGGCACCCCTGGCTGTGCCACCTGTGGCTCCCAGTCCCCAAACAGGAATGCATGCACTGCCTTATGTACATAGGGAAAAAACCTGTCAGGGAAGATTAAAACCCCAGACAGTCTTTATTGTAAGATTGTTTTTTCCATTTATTTATCCCTTTTTTCCCTTTTAGCAAGAGTAGTCAGGGTTTGATATGATTAGAATTGCAAATCTTGCATGTTAAAAGGGAAGCACTGAAGTAAAAGGATGCTGCCTGTGTAATGAGACACGTTTTAAATCCAGGCTAGGTAAATTTGGTGTTGAGCATAAAGGGTATGAAATAAACTCGCAGTGAGCTCAGCAAATGCCCCAAGGCGCGTCCCCATTAGTATTCCCATTTGTGAGCTCACTTCATAAGACTAATGGAGTTGCTACCTGGGGACATTAATTGTGCATGACACCATTGCCGAGCCTTTGTGCACTCTTACTAATATCACAGTGCCTCCTTGACAAAACGCCTGCAAAGATTACAAACATACCTAAAATAACTGCCACATTCACACTCATATTTGACAGGGATCTTCGAGTTCAGTTACAATAGAATTACCATCATTTCTTACACCTCTGGCTTTTTATTACATTAAACAATGGTTGATATTGCTTCCTTAAACCAGTGTCAGATTGTGTAAAATCTCTCTATCTCAGGCTTTTCTATTAAGCCTCCCATTTGTCAGGGGAATGTATAGCTTCCATACTTGACTCTTACTACAAATATTATATATTATATACTTAAGCACGCGTGCACACGCACACGTCACCCTTCTTCTGTGTTAAAGGCACAGCAACATTTTTGAGTCCTTGCAATTAATACTGAAAGGCTCTGCTATCGTGTGAGGTGCTCGCAGGTCTTCCACCATTAATTATAACATCACCTCTGGGGAAAAGCCTTCCTGGGTCTGGACTCCCTGTTTTGAATCCCAGTGTCCAGGATTAAGATGATGGATGAGAGGATTTGCTATAGTCACAGCGACCAGGACAAGATTCTGTTGAGGAAAGCAGATGAATTGGGATCTCCTGGAGCTCTGACACACCAGGCTTGGCCTTTCCAGGGCTCTGTGGCTCTCCCCAGCAGCATGTCTCCTGGCCAGTCCTATGGAGCTCCCCTCCAGCCCCAGGGACTGTGTCCATTGCTCCCCCACAGCTGCCAGGGCTCCAGGGGCCTCCCACAGCTGCACTGAGAGGGATCTGTGGGACACCAGCGCAGATCTCATCTTTAAAAGAGATGTTCAAACAAAGTATCAAAATGAATTGATGTAAAACCACTGAGGATTCAATGATCAGATGCTTGGAGAAGGGGTCCAGTACTTCACAAATCAAATTTTTTTACAGATTTATAAAAAAATCTAAGTGTTTGCATTTTTTTCTGCCACTGGCACCATTTATGCCCCAACAGCCTTTGATTTTGCTCTTTCCCTTCTGCACTAGAGCCTTCTCCGAGGTTTCCTCTTGCAGAAGAGCTTTGCCAAGCTACAGGTAAGGGAAAATTCATTGGTATGCATTAGAAAGCGCTTCATGCCTTCCCTCTCCCGGAGGTGGCCATGGCTTTGCCGTCAGCTGCCCAAGGACATCCTGACTTTACCATGTGGCAGCATTAAATGCCCAAAAGAAAAGCCCAGTTCCATATTCACTAGACAACAAAACACTTTGTCTAGAGAAAGACATCAGTGTTTACTTCAGATTCCTGATCTTTGAGATGGACCAGGTAAAGACCTGTGGAGACATGAGACAGAAGCCTTGGTTCTGCTCTTGGGGTTACAGCTGGGAGAGACTGGGGTTGGGTCTCTGCTGCAGCTGGAAAGGGTGACACTTCAGGAATGGCTATTTCTATTTCTATTATTTCTATTATTTCTATTATTTCTATTATTTCTATTATTTCTATTATTTCTATTATTTCTATTATTTCTATTATTTCTATTATTTCTATTATTTCTATTATTTCTATTATTTCTATTTCTATTGACAAGATTTATTTGAATTAATATTATTTATTAGTTTGCAGTGGTGCCTGTCAGCACTCAATCCCATATTTTTTTGCAAACTTGTTCTACAACTTGCTGCAGCAAGAAAAGGCACAAGGTGATAATGGACAAAGCTGCCTCCAGGGTTTGGGGACTCTTCCTTCCTCGGGCTGGTCCTGTCCCACACGTCCTAACCCCAAAGAAACACATGCTGATGCCCAGGCAAGAGGAGCCCCCAGGGCACAGCAGGGCTTTGTACTGGGCATTTCAGAGGAGCCCTGAAGAAATGAGCTTGAGCTGAGAAACACAGTGCATGCATACGGCTGATCCGCCCTGTGGAGCTGGCACGCAGTCTTTTCCTGCTGTCTCATTGACTTCTTGCCAAAAATGGTTAAAATGCTGGAGTTTTCTCTGGAATTCTGAAGTTGGGACTTAAAAATACTTCAAACACTTGGTTTAATAGACCTTCACATCAGCGTATTCCCAGTTTCACACAGCTCCCTAGTGACACGGGACCTTTTGTCAAGCACATATGAAATTAAGTGAAATAAAAATCATATTAAAAATTATTACCATCTAACAGCCATTAGTCTGCACATTGCTGTCACGTCTTGATGGATTTCTCACTTAGTTCAATGAATGTTCTAACGACAGTGATAAAATCACTCAGAAAAAAATATAATAAACTGTTAACCCTTCACGTGGCTGCTTGTTTTTCAAATCCCTTTAAGAACTGTTCAGCAGTGAGTTGCTCCCCAGGGTACTCGCCTGTAGATGAAAACCTGCCTCTGCCTGACTTGGGCACAACAGAGAGGGTGGAAATCCTGTTCTAAGCGTCCCCAGTGAGGGACATGGCACAGCTGGGGACCATCCTGGCAGCACAGGTAACTGCCTGGGACACTGCTGGAGTGACACAATCCTTTGTCCTTTCAGAGCAAGCCCAGGAATCCGGGGGCTGTAGCTGCCTTGAGAAGCACTGAACAAGCTCTAGGACAATGATTCCATAGTGCCCAGCACCTCATGGTGCAGGAAAGAAATCACTCTGCTCCCCAACAGCCCCAAGGGTGCCAGAGGCTCAGCCCCTGGCATGGGGAGCGCCACAGGGATCCCAAGGCAAGCATGAGAGAGGAGAGGTGGTGCCTTGGGTCCCAAGAACAGGGGGATGGTGACTTCGGGTGCTCGAGCCTGATGGAGCAGCTGTGGCAGTACAGCATGGCACCCCGAGAAGGGCATCTGCAGTGGGCTATTAACACAGAGCTACTTAAGGGGCAATCAGCACGGCCTTGTTAATAAAATACATCCATTTGAATGCCATTAATTACTCTGTGTGCTGCTGGAGTTCTCTGGCTAATAGCAGCCTCGGCAGCCTGGCATTGCTACGTTTGTTGTGTCCTGCAAATTTAATGCACGCTTACTGCTATGGAGAATAGTGGGTAAGATGTAAATGACAGACTGCAGGAGCAGACGTGGTGATATAATAAACTCAGTTGGCACTTCTCCCGAGTTGTATTTAGCCTACCACGTTCTGTGGAAGCCTGGCAGTAGGCCGGCATGTGGAGCGCTTGAGCACGGGACGTGCCCAGCACGCGCACGAGGGGCGGCAGGACCCTCACGCTCTTGCAGGTGATGTTGGCTGTTGTCACAACATCTCCTCTCCGCTGGTGCTGCCTGTCAGAATCCATTCGACACAGAACAGAAGCCAGTGTTTAACTCCCCCAGTGTTAAACCTTTGCTCTCTGAACAGGAGGGTCCCGAGCCCTGAGGGCATTTCTGGCTGCTGGAGCCGGAGGGAAGCGAACACCTTTTTGTGACTGTTGTCACTCAGCAAATTGTTCTGCAAGACACCTGATTGTGGTATTAGAAAGACAGATTGATGTTCTCAGGAAGATCAATGAACTTGCCAAGCTTTATGATGACACACAGCTCGCCTCCCTCTCAGTGTAGTGACAGCCCAACATCCCACTGAGAGGACACCGAGGGTGCTCCCGACACTCGCACCCTGGGACCAGCTTCCCGGCACCGAGGCACCGCAGGACCCTGCTGATGGTGGGAGGAAGCTTGTAGAAAAGCAGCAAAAATTAGCAGCAGTTTGGGGGAACCAGAGATAGAGATAGATGCGCCCCAGGCAGCTTGGGCAGACTGTGTTAGGAAGAAGGCAAGCTCTGGGCAGGGGAGCCACCAGCCTGGTAACCACAGTGAGCATGGCAAGGGATGGCAAGTGTGAGCTCCCCCTGCAGCTACCGAGAGTGAAAACCCTTGGGATGCTGGAGAAGTTGAAGGGCTCTTCCTGGTGCCTCGGGGGAGGTGGTGAAGAGGCCATGCAGAAGCTGGGCTGGCAGGGACTGGGCTGGCTGACTGAGCCCACACAGACCTTGCCCTCCGTGCTAAGCTGCCGGGCGCCACCAATGCAGAGACTGCGGCAGCGCGGCCAGGCCGGAGCCTGCTCGGGAGCAGCTCAGCCATGGAACAGCCAGGTACTAAATGGGAAATCTGATTGTTCATCCTTTGTTTTCCTCCTTCCATGCCGAGAGCGAATTAAGTCAAAGCCAATTCTGAGGAAAAGCGGATCTCTTCTACCATCCATCATGGACGAGAGCACGGCTGGGCAGATCTACAGGCCTCTGAAGGCCTGTACAGATATGTTGTCCCAAATCTCATCTCCATGGCTCATGGTGATTGATCTCGGCTATTCAGACCTGTGGAAGTCAATGATTTCTCTCTCCTAACCTCTACCTGGTTCCTGCTGTATTTCATATGGAGAAGATTCTTGTAGAAGTGTTATGTTTTGAAAAGAAACCTGATCAGGTCTGAAACAATGGGACTGAATCCTTTCGCTGCTGTAGTTCCAGTGTGGATGCCAGAGTTGCCCATGGTTATACTGTGCTCCCCGTGTGAGCTGCTGGGCTAAAAGGCCTCTGTTTCCTGCACCCTCACTTTTGTGGGACATGAAGGAATTGTCTCCCTGAGCTGGGGTATTCATTCATTAGCATTTTTATGCAAAGAATTACAGACATGTAGGCATGGAACAGACCTCACCTAATCTGTCTCTGCAGTGAGGCAAGATCACAGACTCCTTGTTTCTCTGCCCAGTGAGTAAAACCCCTCAGTGATCTTCCACAGCCTGTATTTCCTCTAGAGTATAACCTGCTATATAAAGTATAATGGTTTGGGAGTTGCTAACCTAGGTTTTCCTTTCTGCAAGGACAGCACAGTATTTCTGTATTATTCAAGAAAAAAAGGACAACCATCCTTTTTGTCCTAAATTTTTGTGTCCTCAAAGACGTTAATGGTCACAGCTCCTCTGCTCCACAATAAGTAATTCCAGCACCACTAGCTTCCATTATAATTCACTGCATCTTCTTAACCTGCTGAGTTTCTGTTGCCTCTTTCCCATTTTCTGTCCACTTAAAAGAGAAAGCTGAGGATGTCCCTGGAAAGACCAAAGCTGAATTTTCTCTCAGGCTACAAATGTGGGATATGTTTTCCCTGCATTTTATCAGAGCATCACATTCCTGACAGATGCCATGGTTATTGCAGACCCTGGATCCTCCCCAGCTTCTGCTTACTCAAGCAGTAATCCCTACTCTGCATTGTGTGATTTTTTCTCTCCCACGTAGAACTACTCTGTGCTTGTCTCTGCCAAACTGCACCTCGCTGGTTTCAGACTATGGCCAGTGACATGCGGATGAGTTTAAATCCTGCTCCTGCTTCTGAATTGCTCACAAACCTTTTTGCTTGGTCACCTGCAGGATGTGGCTCAGACTAAGTACTGGAGGCCTGGCAGCCACATGGGCTCCTCCTGGGGGCTGCTCAGGGTGCTGCCAGGCAGGGGACACTTATCCCTGGAGCATGGGCCTGTGGGGCGAAGGCACTGCCCGCAGAGTGCGTGCCTGCTGTGCCCTGGGACTGGCACAAGGCATGTGCAAGGGATGCTGCATCTCCTGCCATGGGAGGGACTTCATGGGCACAGCCTGGGTGGGAAAAGGCAGAGGAAAGGGGAAGAACGGGCTCCAAGCGTATTGCCAGTGTAAATTATCTCAGCCTGTTACTGCTGCCTATAAAGAGGTCTGTGTAACTGCAAGTGCACCACTCCAGAGACAACTGCAGGGAGCTTTATCATTGCAAACCAAAGAGGATGCCCTGCTTAGTGTAAGAGGTTCCAGAGGCCAGGCTACAGCAGTGAACAGGTTACAGGGCAATGAAAGCAAAAGGACACAGGGACAAGACACTTTAAGCTCTTCCTCCCTGTGTGAGTCTGCAAAGAACAGAATCTGGCATCATTAGCTATGCCCAAATTCTGCTGAATGACCTGCAAGCAATGCCTTCCCCTTCCTCTTCATGCCTGAATACATCTTGTTTGCCAGTGGAAAAGTTTCCTCCTAATGAATTTGCCACAGAAAAGAGAAAAATGGCCATGGCCTCAACATGGAGAAAAAGGCAAATCTGATGGTGGCAATTAAGCAGAAAATGAGACAGGGATCTGCAGGCGGCCTGGAGAGAAGGGGTTAAATTGCCATGGAAACAACCATGCATTATTTACATGGCCTAATGAATAAAACATTTAAGTAGTAGGCTAATAAATTTCAGAACACAAAGCAAAGTAAGCTATGATTTAAATATATGCCTCTGATGAATATAACTTGAGTTATAGAGCTGAAGCAGTGGGAGACCCAGCTCAGTTTTACACCCTCATCTCACTAACATGAAGGTATATCTTCTTTTTAATAAATGATTTTTCCAACGAGCACACAAATTGGCATGAAATTCTCTCCTGTCAGGCATCCTGAAGCCTTTTCTAATAGCTTTTCTTGCGAATTTCTGTTGAGGTAGGAATGCTTTTGTTTTGGTTTTTTTCCCCTCCTGCACATTCTGCCAGATTTCTGAGCAGGATAACATTAGCAATCAATTTGTTAAACTGTTAGCAGAACATATGTCGGAAGGTTTCAAACAGACCCAGACTGAAAGATGTGTTGTTTATTGTGTATCAGATATACGTGTGATCCATATGGCTCCAAGTGCAGGATCCCTTTGTTTTCCACCCGCTGCAGATTTCCACCCGTGTTCTCCACGTGGAGCTGGGGAAAGAGGATCTGTCAGGGACACCATCTCAATAGGAAAGACCACGGCACCTCACAGGTCCTGTTCCAGAAGTGCTGGTGCTTGCGGGGCACAAGCGGTGGCTCAGGTGGGGAGGGTATCTGGCAGCCTGGGAGGGCTCCCTGTGTGCTGGTGGGACGTGGTGCTGAGTGCCAGAATGGCAGAGTGGCCTGTGCAGAGCAGGCCTGGCTTTCTCTGACATGGGCTGTGCCAGCTGCTGAACAGCCCAGCCACTCTGGGAGAGGAGAGGGTAATGTACCACGGGTGAGGCACAGCAGGTCCCCAGACCGCTCTTGGGAGCATCCCTTTCATGTTTCCCTCTGCTCCAATGGTCGTGAGAAGCCAGGCTGGCGCACATGCCGGGGAACAACGCACAAGCCCTACAGTGACAGCTCTCCACCCTTTTGGAGCCATTTCCACCCCTGCTTTCTGCTGCAGAACCAGCCCTGATAGGCGCGGCCCCGCCGGTGGCAGCGGTGATGGTGGTGACAGGGCTGGGCAGCTCCAGGCAGCGCAGGGCAGGGGGCAGGAGCTGGGCAGTTCTGGACAAGCTTCCAGTGATCTCCCAGCAAACAGGGCAGCCCTGAGGCTCCTCTGCCAGGGGGGTGACAGAGTGGCTGTGCTCAGGGTGCTGAGGCTTGGCCGCCTGCCTGGCAGCCAGGTGGGACGCTTCTATTTCTTGCACCATTTTCCGTCCATGGGCAGGCTGAAATCTGCTATTAGTATTTTTAGGAGGATGGTATCTACCAATCCATGGAGCAGATTGCTGGCCACAAAGAGAGATGAAACAACAGCTGGTGCTTCAGAGAGGGATCAGGACAGTGGAAAAGCTGCTGCTTGCTGAGCCCACATACTCAGGTGTCAGTGACAAATTAGAATGTGGGAGCTCAGCGAGCCTAGAGGCCCCACGGTGCTTGCTCTGCTGGGGACCCCCTTGTGAGAGGGATGAGGTTTGTTTCCTTCCTCCCTGCCTTCCTTCCTTCCTTTCTTCCTTCCTCCCTTCCTCCCTTCCTCCCTTCCTCCCTTCCTCCCTTCCTCCCTTCCTCCCTTCCTTCCTTCCTTCCGCCACTTCCTTCCTTCCTTCCTTCCTTCCTTCCTTCCTTCCTTCCTTCCTTCCTTCCTTCCTTCCTTCCTTCCTTCCTTCCTTCCTTCCTTCCTTCCTTCCTTCCTTCCTTCCTTCCTTCCTTCCTTCCTTCCTTCCTTCCTTCCTTCCTTCCTTCCTTCCTTCCTTCCTTCCTTCCTTCCTTCCTTCCTTCCTTCCTTCCTTCCTTCCTTCCTTCCTTCCTTCCTTCCTTCCTTCCTTCCTTCCTTCCTTCCTTCCTTCCTTCCTTCCTTCCTTCCTTCCTTCCTTCCTCCCTGCCTTCCTTCCTTCCTTTCTTCCTTCCTCCCTTCCTCCCTTCCTCCCTTCCTCCCTTCCTCCCTTCCTCCCTTCCTCCCTTCCTTCCTGCCTTCCTTCCTTCCTTCCTTTTAAATGATAAATTAATAATTACATTAAATTAAATAGATTAATCTCCTTGAAAAAATGGCACTTTTAGTCTTATAAAGTGAAGCCTGAAAGGAGAGGCCTGAAAGACCAAGCAGTGTTGCTGACAAAGCTTCAGAGACACAGTCTGTACTTCAGGTCAGGATGTGCCCAAAAATAAGTTCATCTTTAACAACTAGTCAGCTAGTAAATAAAAGAGAGTTTAGCCTTTGTCTTGATCATCAGGACCATGACAGTTTTGGCTCAGAAAGAATTATTTTCTGGATAAATCCAGGAGTTAAAAAAAAAATATAAAAGAATGAAGGATCACATTGCTGACTGGTAGACAGGAGATGTGGTGGGGGAAGAAACCAGATGAATTGTGTTGTCTAAACAATTTGTTATGAATTATCCAGTCAACTGTAATGAAAACATATGGACAAAAATCACAAGAAACTCCTCCAATGTTTGAAAATGTGAGTGATGCTGATATTGACTGTGGCCTCTGTGTGTTAGGGTCACAAAAGAGGACACTGGAAAGAACTGGGGGGACCCAATTTCCAAAGGGGAAATGTAGGAGTTCCAGCATTCCAGCAAAAGCAAAGCACTGCTGTCATGGTATGGGGAGGTTTAGAAATGTTTTGTTTTGTTCTGATTTTGAGAAAAAACATATGAACCATCAGAATTTCCCCCAAAAAGGAGGACTCTGAGCCCTGCCAGCAGGCAGCATCTCTTCAGTGGGCTTTGCCCTGAGGGGCCAGGGATGGGTGGGAGCCCCCCAGCTGCACCGAGAGCCCTGTGCTGAGTCCCCTGCTCCCCTGGGCCCTCCTCAGTGCTGGGATGCCTTTCCTCACCACCGAGGAGCAGGGACAGAGCAGCCATGCCAGCACTTCTCCAGCCCACTCCCCTCTGTGCCCATTAATACCAGCACGAACGAAACGACAGCCATGCAAAGCGTGGGGAGCGCTGCTGCTGCCTAACGGCCCTCACCACATCCCTCTCTCTCCTCCAGGTAATTAATTGCCCTGTAAAGTGCTGGGAGATACCCTGGATGAAAAATGCTGTATAAAAGGGAGTGATACAATACAGCTGTTTGTACTTAAACTGATAAAAGCCACGATAGGATGACTGAGGCAAATACGTTTTTAGTGACTCTTTAAATTAGGAAGGTGCATCAATGGAAACTTGGGCAATTCATTGCCCCTCTCTGCTGCCATGCTGGGTTTAAGGTACACACATAGACAGGCCAGAATCACAACCTCCATATGAAACAGTTATTTATAACTACTGACAGGAGGAATTATGTGAAATAAACATAATTTACAGTTATTCTGGGAAAAGCCATCAGAATGAAAACTAATAAGGATTTCTTTCAGCTAAAAAGGTGTCAATTTGTTAAAAACCAATGGCCAATGTTAGTGCAGATGACAGAATTATTAATATATTTCCAAACAATGTACACGTTTTTATGCAGTCCACTTCTCTGAGCTGGGGATGCAGTGGAGAATGCAAGGGCTGGATTCATTGAGACACTTCTTCTTTAAATTTGTGACTCTCTTTTTTTCCAGCAAACACTAAAAGCATAGCAGGCATAAACTGCTGGACAGGGGCTGGAATGGAGGTGGCAAGTGGGGCATCATCAGGAAGCTGAGAGCTATCAGACCTCCCCAGAGCAGGAACGGGGAGCTCAGGGTGACTCATTCTCTTTTCTCCTGCGTGATTCCCCAGAATGCTGCAGGCATGCAGCCACATCCTCTGCGGCGCTGCTCAGAACCTGCCTGCAAAGGCTTCCTAGAGCATTTCACTTGCTGCTTTTGTAGTTCGAGGGCTCCCACCTGTGTTTCTTATTATTTTGTTTTGACACGAGATTGGAGACAGCAATTGCAAATTCAGAAGACAAATGTGCAAAGAGAGATTCCTGATCAGCAGCACATTTTTGTCTGTAACACAGGAATGGCCAGGCTGTTGAGAAGGCACCCCTGGCGTGGGGAAGTTCCCGCTGGCAAGTATCGGGCTGGCCGTGCTCCAGGGCTCTTCTGGCCACGCTCCCTCTGCCAGTGCTCATGCTGGAAGTCCAGCAGTGTTCCCATGGTTGTGCTGCTCCCTGGGAGCAGCAGGGGAGATCCCCATGCCCACAGCAGTCGGGCCACCTGGGCAGAGGGGCTCTGGCTCCTGCTGCTGGGACTGCTGCTGGTGCAACCCACACCAGGCTCCCTTTCTGCATCCTGGCAAGGCTGGATGAGTTGGAGGTAGCCAAGCCCAGCTGGGACAGTGTTGTCCAACAAGATGGATCCCAAAAGACTCATATTTTAGCCCTGATTTGGGATCTGTTCTCACACTGTTGGGTCTTTGTCACTTGATGCCGCTGCTCAAGGTATCCCCTCGGATCCTCATGTGAGCAGCTTGCTTGGCTTATCTGATGCTGCTCTCAGTCGGTTCAAATCTTATTTATCAAATAGACAGCATTTTGTTTCGATGGGTGATTTTTCATCTTCCATTAGTGAAGTTGTTTCCAAGGTTCCCCAGGGCTCTATATTGGGCCCGTTGTTATTTTGTGTTTATATGCTGCCACTGGGTTATATTATTCATCAGCGTGGAGTAGCTTTCCATTTCTATGCAGATGATTCTCAAATTTATTTGTCTGCTAACCCTCATGCTGTCTCAGCTGTCTCTGCACTATCAGCCTGTCTCTCTGACATCACAAGATAGATGTGGCAAAACTTTTTGCTGTTAAATTCAGACAGAAGAGGTGAGGCCTGCCTCGATGCCAGCATTTTATTTCCTGGGATGACATTTCCAATACGATCACTTCCAGGATCTCATCACCATGTTGCCCCTCGTGCGCTCCTGCTTTACCTCGCTGCTCCCTCCATGATTTGTTGCCCTGGCCCAGCTCTCACCTCTGTCTGCAGCGGGATTTGTGGCTGCTCTTGGCATGGTTGTTCTGATGCGGATGGAGGCGGTGGGCTGGGGACCAGCCTCCCCAGCTCTCACTTGCTGGCACCCCATGAAGGCCTTTGTATTTTTGTGAGTGCCGGCAGAGGGGACATCCCATCACACAGAGCCACGTGGGTGCTCAGCACACTGATGTCAGCAAAGCAGAGTGGTTTACAAATGTTTCTCAGAATGTTCGTAAGTTTTTTGATGTTTAGAATTTGGTGGGATTTAAAAAACTTGACAGCAGACACAAGCCCCACATAGCATCATGCACAGTGTTCATGCTTGGGGTGTTTCTCTGGTAAAATACAATGGACACTCCTGAACTGCTGCTGGGGGGCAGGGCCAGACCCCTCTGTGGGGACCCAGCATCTCCTCTGGGACCCTGTCTGGGTTTGTTCCTCGCCATGGCAGCGTGGTGGCACAGCCCTGCCAGCACTCAGGGCCCCTGAGCTCATCCTTCTCTGACTGATCCTCCCAAGCAGCCCAGGCTCCCCTCCCTGTGTGCTGCCCGCAACTTTAAAATCTTTCAAAAATAGTCAATTTGTTCCTATAAGGATGCACCAACTAGTACTCACAGAGACATCAAATAAATCTACTTCATACATTATTTGTTAACTTCATCAAATAAAGTACAATTTTATGGCTTAAATGTCAATCTCCACAGCTCATTGAGTTCTTTAAAACAGCAGAGACTTGTCTGTTTACAGAAGCAAAAATTAGGCAGGCGGCTTTCAGCTAGTGCAGGGATCCCATTGGCTCATGTACAAGGAAGAATCATAAAATACATTTGATGTGGAGAGCATGCAATTTGACAAAGACAATTTGATTTGTCCATGGCTTTTAAAATATTCATCCCACTTTGATGGACTATAGTTTTATAAATATGGATTACCATTAACTGGCACAGGCAGTCGCTGCCTACAGAGTGTTCTGTGAAGCTTGTTGGGAATGAAGGTTTCCGATAAAAAAAATCATTATCTCTGCCTAAAAACGCTAATCAGTAACGTTTGGTTCATTTGCAGCTCAGAGGTCAGTAATTCACTTTAACTGCTTCTGTGTTTGCAATGTTTGGGAGGAAAAAGAGTTCCCAGTTTTACTGCTCAGATGTAGAAGTGGCTGCTGCCAAAGGGGAACTGCTGAGGCAGGTCAAGAGGACGTGCAAAATGTAACTGCTGCTTCTGTCAGACAACTAAACTGCTTTTCTTTCTTAAGACAATGAAAAAATAAGAAGTTCATAATAAAAGAAATAAAAAATAAATTTGAAATACAGGGGAAAACAATTATAAGATATGAGAAGGCTTTTGTTGGCTTCAGATCCAAACTGAAGTGTGAGTGTCCAGGTGAGGAGCACATTATGCACTGCTGCAGACCCATAACAAGCTCGTTCTTGGAGCAAAGTACTTTGTCTGTAGCATGTCCACATAGCCAAGCACCCACAGCAAAGGTGGGGAGTCCAGCGTGCAGCCCAGGGACCTAAGTGAACAAAAAGCTTTGAGTTTCTAACAGTAATCCAACAGTAATTCAACTTGTGAAGTAGATTCAACTTCCAGCCTAAAAGTTTATTTAAGTTAAGAAAACACATCCTCAGATTAAAAAGAGTATTGCACCACTGTCAATTTTCAGACGTTGCCATCAGGAAAAAAAAATTACATTTCAGGCTGACGAGCGACTAATCAAGGCAAGTGAAACGGTGCTGCAATAAATTACTCCGCAGCGAAATAAACCACACAAACAGACCGATGATAATAAATGTAAATTATTTCTCTGAAGAAATTTTCTTGGTATATGAGTAATACGAACCATCAGGAAGGAGTCTTCCTTAACATTAATTACAGAAAATGACAAGTGAGCTGATGACTGCGAAGGCTCATTATCTGAGAACATATTCACAACTTTGCAATTTGCGCGAGATGTACTCGGGCTAAATTAATCTCCCTTCTTTGCATGAGCCTCTTCTAATTTTCATGTTATTAACAGGTTTGCAGTATCACTCAGTGCTTGTCACTCTAATCAGGTTTCGGCATGTTCGCAAAAGCGAAGTGTCATTTATAAGGATAAGCCCTCATAATGGCGCTCTCTTTCATGTGGAGAATTCTACAAGGTTGCTTTTAATAAGGTCCTTTAATCATCTCCCTTTGCTCAACTTTTGGCCCCTCTGTTTTTTCATGAAGAGTCATTAAAAGACTTTGAAGTTCATCAAGGATGAAAAATTCATGGCATTGTGGCAGGAAAAAGGCCAAGGGATGGAGGGACATGCTGGACTGGGGATGGGGATGGGGATGGGGATGGGATGGGATGGGATGGGATGGGATGGGATGGGATGGGATGGGATGGGATGGGATGGGATGGGATGGGATGGGATGGGATGGGATGGGATGGGATGGGATGGGATGGGATGGGATGGGATGGGATGGGACGGGCACTCCAGGCTTTGCTGGGTATCCCTTCAGTGGAGCCCGTGCTGAGGCAGCCCAGCCAGCCTCGGGTGCTGTCCTGTTCCAAGACTGCTGTGTTCAGAGCTGGAGGAGAGCGAGGGGCCCTCAGCAGCTGCTCCTCCCTGCACTGCCGGCAGGGCAGCAGCATCCTAGCTCCGTTCCTCGGCCAAGTGGCGGCGCAGACTGTGCTGGCTCTGGCAGTGAAGTGGCTGATGCCTGTCGCTGTCCCTGCTCATGGTGCCCGGCCCGATCCCTGTCCCTGCCCGGCCCGATCCCTGTCCCTGCCCAGGGGACACGTGCGGCTTTAGAGAGCAGCGCTAATCAGAGGCGACATTTCTCGGGGTCTGCGACATGGCTGGGCTGTTCGAGGTTAACCTTATTCTTCTTCTGTGATTTGATAACACTGGACTGGTGTTTATGCTGGAGCTTTTGAACACAATGGAAGGAGGGGGAGAACTTTATTAAATTTTTGAAATTCATTTAAGCGGGGCCAGCATAATGAATTGCCAGATCTTCTGTGCACATTGTCCCCGGAAGCAACAATAATTTAGGTGGACATAAACCAATATGTAGATTAAAAATGTTTAAGCCAAGTGTCGTAAAATATATAAAAACATAAGGCAGAATTAACATATCAAAGTTTAGCATTATAAGTAATGACGGGTCAGATATAAGGTTATGTCTGCAAAATTGCATTTCAATATAATAAATCCATTCAAACTCTGTCCAGAGACGCAAATTGAATCTATAGACAAAGCAACTGCAATCCATTGAATGCTATGAAGTATTCAAGTGAAAACAATGCATTTAGGAAAGGAAATTGAGTGTATTTTAAATATACAGGTGCTTGGAACTTCCATATCGCTTTATGCTCCTGCAGATTTGTATACACTGCATACACAGCCTACTTTTGACAAAGTCCTCAAAATGATGAATTTCTGATGGAATACTTGATATTGCAGCAGATCTGTTATGCACCGCTTATCCTGTAACACAAACCATTAATAACAATCACGCTCCCGCTGCACTGAGCTCTCTTGTTAAGATTTCAAAGCTTCTGCAACTCTGCATGCCCCGCAAGGATGCGGCTGCGGCTGGACCAGGGCTAGCCCAGCCCCGGGCATCCCCTCGCTGTCTCCCTGGCAGCTGCTTGGCTCTGTGGGCAGCCAGGGGCTCCCAGCCCTGCACCCCAGGACCTCCATCCTCCACCTCTGCCCCACTGCTGCTGAGTGGCATTTTCCCCCCACACACCTTCCTGCAGCCAGACTGTCCCATGGGCAGTGCCCCGTCCTCCCAGCCACAGTGCCAGGCTGTGGTGAGGGTGCTGTGGGAGCAGCAATCCCCGCTGCTTTGTCAGTATTTGGTAGGTACAGCCCTTCCTGGGTGTCGTTGGCCCGTGCTGGCACTGATGCCGTGCTGCAAGAGGGGAGTTGGGCGGCAGGACAGAGAGGGAACCCTCCTGCCCGGACTCCTGCTCGCTCTGCGGGCAGGGGAAAAAGGCCTGGACACCCACCCCGTGCTCGGGGTGAACACAGGCGATGTGTTTGCCTGAATCCTGGGCACTGTGGGAGCGTGGGGAGGGACAGCCCTGCTGGGCCCCCTGCACGTTTGCTGGGTGCTGCCAGAGCCAGGAGGGAGCTGTGGCTGCATGTCCCAGGCACCCACGCTTGCAGGAGCCTTGGGGGCTGGAGCAGGGATGGGTACCCCCTGGCACAGGCAGGCTCTGGCAGCAGGCCTTGGGAGCAGAGATGGAAGGTGCTTTTGGGAGCTGGTGTGATGGGGAGCACAGGCTTTAATAGACACGTTCATCTTTCAGCAGTGTGTTTTGCATGTAATAATGTCAGCACACTTCTCACTCTGGCAGAAATTCCACAGATAATTGGAAAGAAGTAAAAATGAAAACATTAGAATTTGCCATGTCATATGTTAACTTTTTATTATTGTATGATGCCAATGGTCCACTGACAGATGCTGTGTTATTAACGTTTGATTAAAAATCACTTCAGGTCTAAAGCAGCCTGTTCAGAAGAGAACATCTTGACAAGCCTGGTGGTTTGTGATTGACAATTAATAACATTCTGTGTGTCACAACACAGATAGTGTGACTTATTGGTGCTGGTGTAATGCAACACTTTTCATCTGAGCTCTTCAAATTGGTACATAGAAATAGGAGAGAAAGAGCCTAATTCAGCTGACTTTGATTACAAACACACCAGCCAGTGCAGAGCTCTCCATCCCAGAGCAGACCAGCAGTGCTTGACAAGACAGACCCTCATCCCAGGCCTGCACTGCACTGGAAAGGACTTCCCATTTCACCACCAAACTTCCGTGCAGGAGCTCAGTATTCAATACATGGTTACAGCAGTTACTTGCAGCAAAAAACTACAAATCTTATTTCACCAAAGCTTAGAAGGGAAACAACATTCATTTACTTAGATATTAAAATAATTTGTAACTGGAAAGATGAATGGTCAGTCCTTCACAGTTTGGTCAGGAACTTGTAATTGCACACCACTACCACTGAAGTCTGATGTCCATGTGTTAATAGGGAAATTCATTAAAAACATGTAAATTACGTTCTTTGGGTGACAGTTGGAATGTGCCATTTCAATTGTCTTTGCTCTAGCAAAGGGGAAATGTGACAAACTTTGCTCATGCTCTTCCTGCTTTGAAATAAAAGCTTTGGCAATACTAGGCACATTTCTGCCCAGTAAAAGTGCTAAAAATGCTGCTGTGGATTCACACGCTGCATTATGGCCACCAGAAATCTGAGCAGCCCTACATGTGAGCAGGCTGGACCTCTGCAAATCCAGCCAACCACAGTCAAATGGGTCCTTGCCATCTTCAATTTAGTATTTATTGGAAACCCCTTTCCTGTGCCACGGTGTCTGCCCACTGCTGCCCTGTCCCACGTGTGGCTGCACCCACCCCGGGTGTCCCTGCCCCTGCTGCTCTGGCACCTCTCCAGGCCAGGGCTTGCTGTGCTGCACCCTGTGCAAACCCTGTGCTGGAGCAATGCAAACACTTCCCAGCCCTAATGCAGTAAGCAGGGGAAATAATTACAGATTTCCAAGGTTCAACAGGGAATACTTCTGAGAAATGCGTCCTCCACTGGGAGTTTCATAACCATTTAATCTAATTTTTCTTGATGTTTTGATCTTCCTTTTAAACAAGGCATTTGTCATTAGCTTTCAAGGAGACAAGTTGCTAATACATTACACTCTTAAAAGGCCCACAGTTAGTGTCAGTGTCTTCTGATGGCTGTTCACTAACAGTACATGAAAGAATTGCCAGTGTCAGTTCCTTTCCACTTGGATTCAACCGTGATGGCAGGACAGTCCTGTCCCAGCAGTGCTGGCAAGGACACTGGGCTGGGGGCACTGGGTTTGAACTCAGCCTTCTCCCCTCTACCTTCCTGTCCAGGCCACTTATTGGGATGTTTTTACCACCTGGCTCATGCTCAGATGATTGAATTCCTCCTGATATTTCTAGGCAGAAATAAAGCAAAGATATATCAGGAAAAGGAAACACATGAACCTCACCACAGCGATTCCTGCCCCCAGCAAGTTCTCTTGCTGCCAGTACAGGAGTGCTTGGAAAACCCAAGGCACATGTTGTGCCCTCCCACCAGAAAGCCAGAGAAACCCCGGACTGCCTGGACCCACCTGGAGTCTCTGCTCCTTCTGCTCTTCCAACAGTGTCAACAAAGCAGGTGGAAAACGTATTTTTTTAACTTCTTGGATGACATACCTTGCATATTAAATAATAATGAACCAATAAATTACAAGAAACTAAACAACCATAAGAATATGTATGTGAAGTTTGGAGTATTTATAAACGAATAAATCATTCATGATGCATAAACTCTGTATAGCTAAATGCATCATTTAGTGAACTCCATCACCTTTCCCAACATCCCCACCTCTACCTGATTGGTTTCAGAGCAGCTGTGAATCTCTGCAGAGAGGTTGGTGATCAGTGGACTACAGAGATTGGCAGGATTTAGGCACAGAAGCATCACTAGCAGGAGGGGCACCTCCAAGTGACATTTTTTGTTTTAACATCACCGTAAATCCTGGTTTTCTGGGCAATTCGGGAGCTGTGACTGGTGTCTGCAGGGCTGCAGGAACAATGCTCTGGGAACTCAGAGAGCTCCCAACCTCCCTTCTCATCACTCTTCTCGAAGCTGAGGCTCCCTATTAACACCCCAATACACTTCTGCAGAATCTGGGGAATGGGAAGCGTGTTTGAACACCAGATTCTTATAGAAGTCATCACGATGAATTTAAAAGTCTGATTTTAGGCATCTCTGCCAATGCCCCTGAGCTATGCTCCCCTGAAGAGGCAGGGCAGAGGCTGCTGGCAGGCAGGTGTCCCTCATGGTGTGCCACCACTCCTGACACGGTGTCACTGCTCCTTGCCTGCACGACTTCTTTTCTAAACAAGGTAATGGTGAATAATGCATAGCAGGTACAAGTTTTTTGACAAAGAGCCACTCCACTAAGGTGTTTTTTACTTGGGAGGCACCACAACCATTTCCAGCAGCTGCCGGAATTCCCAGCGCCGGTGTAGAAAGTGTAGCAATTCTCAAGTGTAGAAAGACTGCTGCACCCGGGTTCTCTCTCGATAGCTCAGCTGCCCAGTGCAGCAATGTCCCGGATTGCTGCCGCCTCCTCCCTGCTCCAGAGGCCGGTCCGTGCCCCTGGAGGAGCAGGCTTTGCTCCCCGAGAGAAGCGCAGCGCTGCTGGACACCGCCGGAGCATCCCCGGCCTGGCTCCGTTCCCCCGGGGCCGCTCCTGCCGGGCTCCAGCCTCGGGCTCCAGGCTCAGCTCCCCGCTCCAGCCTCGGGCTCCAGCCTCGGGCTCCAGGCTCAGCTCCCCGATCCTGCCGGGCTCCAGCCTCGGGCTCCAGGCTCAGCTCCCCGCTCCTGCCGGGCTCCAGGCTCAGCTCCCCGATCCTGCCGGGCTCCAGGCTCAGCTCCCCGCTCCTGCCGGGCTCCAGGCTCAGCTCCCCGCTCCTGCCGGGCTCCAGGCTCAGCTCCCCGCTCCAGCCTCGGGCTCCAGGCTCAGCTCCCCGCTCCAGCCTCGGGCTCCAGGCTCAGCTCCCCGCTCCTGCCGGGCTCCAGCCTCGGGCTCCAGGCTCAGCTCCCCGCTCCTGCCGGGCTCCAGGCTCAGCTCCCCGCTCCTGCCGGGCTCCAGGCTCAGCTCCCCGATCCTGCCGGGCTCGCCCGGGCCGGTGGCACCAGCCACGGAGGAGCCCGGTGCCCGATGCGATGTGCTTGGCGCCTGCACCTGTCACACGGTAATTAATGGGTGGGGGATTGCTTTTGACAGGAATTCAATGGCCTGGAACAGACTTTGTGCCAGTCTTTTGTGCCTGAGGCAAAGTGCTTACTAAGTAATTTTATGGATACCAAGCTGAAGCGTTCCACAATTAGCACTTTGTGCGCATTAGTTGGTGAGAGGGAGGACCTTTCTGCTGCCCTGCCCTCCCGGCCGAGCAGCTGCTGTCCCCAAAATCTCTTCTCCGGGGTATTAACCTGAGCAGCAGAAGCAGGTACAGGAGGGCGGCAGGCAGGGAGAAGCCCCCAGGATGTCGTGAGGCCGTGCTGCTCCTAAAGCACCCACAGAGGCCCCAGGGCAGCGGAATGGGCAACAGGCAGCTTCGCACTTGGGTCTGCAGGTGTTTCCATGCTCCCAGCTGGAATTGCAGCCATCCTGCCAGCAGGCAGACGCGGTGCCCCCTGTGGGGCTGGCATTGCCCCATGCTCTATTGCATGGAGACCCTGCCCAGCCTCCAGGAGCAGAGCTGCCCACCCTGCCGACCCTCTGAGGCCACCCCACAGCGGGTCCTGCTGACCCCCAGGAATGACTGGCAAGTGCAGGATGTGTTCAGCTGAGAGATATCTTACTGTAAACAGAGTATTGTTTTATATGAAACCATTAAAAAGGTCCCTGAGGGCAGCCCTAAGTATATATTTTATTTTACTCTGAATCCCTGTTTTGACTTGGCTTTACAACAAAAACGTGTTTTCCGTATTTAAGCAGATGCAGTAAAGGAAAGGTCGTGACTGGTGCTGACATGGAAATCTCATTTGGCTCATGGGTCCCCTTAGGGCCTTTATGCTGTGTGGTACTTCAAACATATTTCAAAGTACAACACTAAATGTCACTCTTTAATAGACAGAGGCATTCCAAGTGTTTCTTGAATTTCCTTGGAAAGTGCTTCCCTGAAGCCAAAGGCTCAGCCCCAGTCTGATTCACACCCAGCACAGCAGGGACAGCTCCATCGCAGCCGAGGATGGCACTGGGGTGGCACTGGGGTGGCACAGGGGTGGCACAGGAGGGTGGAGCCTGGCAGCTGCTCATTGCAGTAGCCAAGAATCTGGAAGAACTGCAGAAAAGGAAAAAAGAAAATAACCCAAATCCCTTTGAAACATATACCATATTTTGAATTAATTTCCATTTTCCCCTTTCCTCATCCAATTCTTCACACTCGCTCAGAAGCTCTTTTGGGATCTGAAAGTTATTTTAATTTTATTTTGAAGTGTTTCACATCTTACACAATCCTCACAAGTCACTACAACCCAATCCCCAGTCCTGAAGACTCTTGAAAGCAGTTGGATCTTTTCCTGCTGCCAGGCTCAGGCTGTAGTGAGGATGAGTAGCCAGCCAGATGGCCTGGAAATTTATTTAGCTAATTCCTTCAAAAAATAAGGAATTTACTGATGAGTCATAGGGATTGACACTGGTCAGGAAGACCTGAACTTAGTGAATGATTTCTGCTTTAAAATGTAGCTAAAGCATTGAAAAAGTTTAATTTCCTTTTGACGGTTAAATCTGACTTAGTTTGAAAACAGACATTTTCATTTGCAGTTTATTCTATACAAGGGAGAGACAAACACTCTACAGAGCCTCAGAGACCCAGTGGCTCCTGTTTAGCCAGGCTGACCCCAAAGCAAGGGTCTGTTTCCCGTTTTTCCTCATTTCTAGTTTGGGCAAGGAAAACCAGGAGAAACCTGGTGGCTCCAGCTTTGACTCCAGAGCCATCAACTCTGACACCTCTGCCAACAGCCTGCATGAGGGAAATCAGCAGCTTCTTGCTGGGGCTCTCCACAGGGCTGGGATTTAGTCAGTTTATGTCATGTGTACTGTATGCAAGCTTATTTTTCTCTTAGCTGCTATAAAAATTAAAGATTTAGCTATATACTGCAAAAGGTACTTCCAATTTTACATAGTAGCATTTCTCTCCTACGGTCAGGGCATAAATCAAGCTTTTTCATTATGTCTATAAATTACTCCATATCAGCAGGTCACTTTAGCAAGGTCAGATAAACTCATGTAACTTCCGGCTGCACTGCTAACATTGAATTTCTCACACACTTTGGGACTACCTTGTGTCTTTTCTCACTATCGAACACAGCTGTAGGAAAGGGCTCTTCTAACACCAGTTTCTTACTCCTGAATATTTACCAAAGGCTGCCCAGGGCAGTGGTGGAGTCACTGTCCCAGGAATGATTTAAATGTACATGTGGCACCTGGGGACATTGGTTAGTGGTGGCCTTGGCAGCACTGGGTTAGCGGCTGGATTTGGTTCTCTCAGAGGGCTTTTCCAACCTAAACAATTCTACAATTCTATCCTTATCCTGTCTGTCCTCACAAATCTCATTTACTGTCATCATTGTGAAAAAAAAAAATTTGTAGTGTAAATGGAAGCAAATATTTGATGTCACATGGAGTTTTCTTTGCATTAATTAGCAATTTGCTGAATAAATATTGCTATGCAAACCAACAATCAGTATCTTATAATTAAAAGCTTGTTCATGTTTATCTCCAATCTTTCCCCAAAGATAAAACCCTGTGAAAACCAGAGGTTACAGATGTTTCCAAAATGGGAGAAGTGTCAGTGTAAAGAACCTCCCTGGAATCCAAACGCTGTTGTGCGTGTGGAGTCGGAGAGCCACGCGCTGGGGGCTGCGCTGCCGCGGGCACGGCCGGAGCTCTGTGGGCCCTCAGCAGGGCCAGCCTCAGCAGCTCACAGCTCTGGGGTTGCTCCATCTCAGTGCTTGTGCGATTAGAGAAACAGCTGCCCTAAAAGCGTTCCGTGTTGTTTCCAGCACAGGATCTCCATCCCACAGCATGCTGTTTCCTCGCTGCTTTCCTTCCTGGGCACTTGTGTTCTACCAGTTAATGTTTTGCAGAGTCAAACTGTAAAATCCTCACATTCTGCAGAAGTCATACATCAATAAAAATAGACACTTGAGTCCAGACCCCTTTGTGTCTGACCTAGTGCCTGTTGCCAAAGCCCACAAAGATCTTTAGCCTCTAGATTTCCCATGGTCAAACAAAATAAGGGCTGAGTGGCACTAAATATCACTTTTGCATTACACACATTTTTCTCTCACACAGAGTGTCATAAGTGGATAAAGAACCTGATATTGTGGGTACCTAAAGCCCAACACAGCTTCTGCTGAGGGACCTTCAGGGATAAGAGGCCAGTGCTCTGTTAAAGATTAAAACCCAACCGTCTGCTTTTATGCTTGAGAGTCCTTCGCGACTCCCTGGTGACATCACATTCATCTCACTGTATTTGAAAAATGCATTTAAATGTCAAAACTAAAGTACCCAAACAAGGGCTCCTTAGCACACTAACTGTTAACACATTGCTGAGCCAAACGCCTTCCCCAAGACATATGGGGCTGACTCTATCCATAAAATATACCACAAGTAACACACAAAGTCCCAGAGGAAATAAATACTCTCTGCTCTAGTCTGACCTGGTTTTTCCTCCCAAAACACACTTGAAGACATGTTTCACTGCAGGAGTGGACATCAATTTCAAATACCTTCGTACAGCACTGCACCTCCTCATGGCCAAGGAGACACTCTGGGCCACGGCTGTGGGGCTGTGGAGATGGGGCTACTGCCAAGGCCACTCACTGGTATCCTTCACCCCAGTTGAAATAAAGCTGTTCAGATCAATGAACTCAGTAATTTACTTCAGACAGACCTAATCAGTGCAAGGTAAAAGAGAGGCAACTTTGCAAAATGTAAATGAACCCGATGCCAGAGACACAAGTAATGGGAATTCAATGGCAGCTGGTGCCAGAGTAGCAGAACCATGAGCTGTCCTCAATTCCAGCTGCTTGGAATACAGAAAAGGTGGCAGAGGAATAAGGTCCTTCCTCTTGCCCTACAAAACTGTGTAGGGCAAAGCAGGATGTTCAGCCAGGGAGTGAGAAGCAGTTCTGCCCTGCCCTGGGGCTCGCTGATGCCCTGAACCCTCAGAACACAGGGGTAACCAACCTGCTGGGATTTTCCTCCTCCCTGTACAAGTCCCAGCCTCTGAAAGTGCAGAAGGAAACTGGCCCAGACCATCCGAACCCCAGAGAGGAAAGAGAAACTGCCCACAGCCAGCGGCTCTTGGAGAGTCAGGATCAGTGGGAAGGGCAGAGGCAAGGGAACTCCATGGAGCCCTCATGTGCCATCAGCCCCATTCTCCTGCCGGAGCAGAGCCGGCCCCTGGCCAGCCCCAGGGCTGGGGGGCTGCAGGAGCAGCCGTGGGAAGGAACAAAATGCCTGTCTGCTCAGGGGAGCCCAGTTTTCCTTGGGCAATGTGGGAATGAAGCCAGGGCACGCAGTGCTCATATCACAGTGCTGGCACCACTGAGGCAGCGGCAGCTTTTTCAGAGGAGAGCAGTTAGGTCTTCATAATGGACTGCAACTTTCTAGAATAATTTAATTTTTTCCTACTGTTACGATGCCAGAATTTCAATCAGACAAAACTGTATAATGGATTTCTTTTGCTGGGCATGTTACATAAATTGCATATTCAAGTACTATAAAATATTTGTAACAGACAGGTACTTTTCTAAATTGGGTCTGACAGTAAGCGATAGTGACTGGAATATTTATGTGATGGCACCTATGCAACGAGGCAAAATGCAGGGTGTGGGACAAGGAACACGGCAGCAGGAATCCCACACAGGGTTTCCAGTTTTCTGCCTTGCTGCGCCAGGCTCCCCAGCCAGCTGAGCCTGAGCTCGGTGCCTTCGGGGAGCAGTGGCGGAGCCATCACGCAGAGAGCCCTAGAGCAGAGATTTGGACAGATTCTCCCTTCCTCCTCCCTCCTAAGGCTTAAAGCAGAGTTACCTTGACTCTGCACTCCCACGGCCAGGCGCAGCAGCCCTCACTGCCGAGGAAGCCCAGCGGGATGGGGACCAGGACCTGCCCAAGGGCTGCTCTTGGCTGCAGGAGCGGGTCTGGAAGGGAGCTCCTTGTCCAGGGCAGCTGCTCCCGGCTCTTGCACAAGTCCTGCTCTGTTGCCAGAGCCTCTCTGAGACTGAGCTCTCATTTTGGTAACATTTCCCTGACAATCACAGTTGGCAGGACCATACTTCGCTATTTACAATTAAAATATTGTATTGATACAAATAGGCTTTGGCAGGCGCTTCAAGAGGTTTTTAATTGAATGATTATTGTATTAAATAACTGGTTTTAATGGAGCATGAACTTGCTTAAATTATGTCTGTAGAGCTACTGAAGGTCCAACAAATTTCCCAGGTACTTCCAGCTTTTCACAAACAAGTATATCTTGCCAGCAAAAGAATTTTCTGGCTGATCATGGAGGGTGGCAAGGTAGAAGCTGCCAGTTTTGGGCCAAGCTCTGGAGCTGTGGCTGGCAGTTTCTCAGGCTGCTGGGGCAGCTGAGCACGGCAGTGCCCACGGTACAGCTCTTGGAGTGCAGGTGCTGGGAGGGCAGGAGGGTGAAGGGAAGGAAAGCTGGGCTTCGTTAACCCTGGTCACAGGTCAGCTGCAGCACCAGCACCCCGAGAGCCCTTGAACCACCCAGCCTGAGCACACCCTGACCCCCAGCCTTGTGGGGGTTTGACTGCTGCCAGGACATTTCTAGTCATTTCAGCCTGTCACGAGAAAGCTCTGTGGCACAGACACCTCCGTCTGCCTCCCTTCCACAGCAGCTCACGTCAATTCGCATTACGCACGAAGAGCACGAGCAAACATGAAGATGAACCCTCTGAAAAAGGCTTGCACAGCTCTTCAGCATGGGCAGGATTAATCACAAATAATAATTACCATACCAAGAGATAATACTTCAGCAGCTCAGCCTCGCCTCAGCTGCTGGGCACGTAGGACCTATCCAGACTGGGGGAAGCAGCAGCCATGGCGCATCCTAGCGTGAACCCCCTCCCCCCAACCCCTCACTCCATTTATTAAATCATCACTCACAATAATTCTGGATTTCATGATGTATCAGATCGGAAAAGCAGCACCAAGCCAGCAAACCCCATCCTTGTGCAGTGCTCAGCACACCTTTAACCTTCTGCTCCCACTCACAGCAGCACCTCTGCTGCCTCAAGAACAAATGCTCCCTGGCCCTGGGGTCACCACAGAGGTGGCCACCACCAGCCCCCTTCTGTGTGCCAGGGAGGCTTCCAGCTGATGCAGCCACATGACAGCAATGGGCACAATTAGTTTATTGCCTCCATTAAGGCTCCAATAACTTAACAACAGATCAATAAACCATTATTAGCCTCCAGCCTTGAAAACCCAGTCACCCCAAACCCACCCAGCTCTGACAAGCTCGCCGTTTCTCATTGTGAGGAGCCAAGACAGCTTGTTTACAGAGTCTGGCTGCACAAACACTCCTTCCTTCTCTCCCCCACTTCTCCCAAGGTGGCAGGGACTGATGGCAGGTAGAGGTGTTCCTCTGTGGGGGAGAGTGCCCCTCTGCAAAGCCCTGTGCCCACAGCCCCCTTCCCCCAGGGCTGCCCCACCATGGGCACACAGCTGGGTCCTCACCAGGGCACGACACTGTCCCCAGATCACACACCCCAGCCTTTCCTGATCTCTGTAACAGAATAACCAATATTGCTCCTTTAGCTTTGAAACACCTGTATGGCTCTCCCTGTAAGAGAGAATTTGTGGTTTGAAGTGCTAATGATTTACTTTGCTAAAAAATTAATTCAGCAATTTTCCATAAATTGTATGCAGCTCAATAATAAAAAATATTTCTACATCTGGAAGCTTTCCATTACTGGTCTTGCCTCCTCTGCAGAATAAAATCGCTTTTCAGAAACAGAACTATCTGAAAGTATTTTCTGAGAAGTGATATTGAATTGATACATTAGAGGAGAAAGTTGGGCTCCTTTGTAAGAATCATACATTTCACAATAGTCTGAACAAAGGAAGTTGTCTCTGAATGCCATAATTCAGTCCTGAAAAAGTGACAAACAAATAATTCCGACTAAACTAAGGAAAGAAAAGTAGTGACTTTTAATTATATAATCTTTTTTGATGAATTTATTTCTGACAGTTTTATAGGCTGACAAGAGAAAGTGTTTTATATGCAAAAAACATTATTCACTCTCAGCTGTTAAAGCATAAAAATTGTCAAATGATTTTAATACAGTTTTAAGTTTAATGTTTATTGTCAGAAAAAAAGTCCACAGCAATTACTGAGTCACATGGCCCTTAATTCTTTGTTTCTGACAGCAAAAACAATAAAGTATGCTTTTGCCCAAACATTTTACTGTACAGATTTATGAGGTTTAAAAGACAGCTGTTTTTCATATTTCTTTGCATTTAAGGAACTAAACTTCCCAACGTTTCCAGCACGAGATCTTCCTTAACCTGAGCAGGTTCTTACACAGGGGGTTACCCTGTCTGTGTGCACACCCAGGGCTCCTGTGCAAACACCTGCCCCTCCATCCATGTTGATATTTGGGAAGTCCCTCAGTGAAAGAAAAGCTGCTGCACTTCCTAGCAAGGAGTCCCACTTATTTTCCCCAAACCTGTGTCCTTCAACAGAATAAGGAAATTTAACTCTGTCCCCAGTCCATAGAAAATTCAAATATTTTTCAAGGAGATAGAGGACAACATTGAAACCTAGCATCTCTCCTTTGCCAGGGGTGAGACGCTCTGGCATTTAATGGGCTTTGAGATGCTCTCTGCAGCTCCAGACCTGGAATGCAGAGGAGAGGCAGGAGTGGGCACAGTCATCCGTGGCACTTTAGCAGCAGCTCCTTTCCCTTCACCTAGAGCATTGTCAGTCACACGGATGTATCACACCCCTGGGTGCAGCCAGACGTGCTGGAGAGAGCAGACCCTGTGGCCAAGGTGCCACCAGGTGCTTTCCCACACCCGCTGTCCCTGGGGCTCTGGCCCCTGCCTCAGGAGAGCTGCTGCCCTAAAAGGGCACGTCACGGCCTGAGAGGGCTGGGAAATGCTACATAACTGATGGTTTTTAATAGCAGAATAATGAAACCAAGCTGAGAAATATTAATCTTTTTTAAAATGTAAAGAACCAGGGCTCTGTTTCCATGGCAAACCACATCCTGCACATTATCTATCACCTGGGGATTACAGTGGCATGGTAAATAGAGGGGTAAATACAGGAGAGAGGCACTGTTCTGCTCTCGGCAGATACAGGCCGTGCTGCCACTGTAAAGCATAATGGTATTTTCTAGATCAGCCTCCTCAAAGCAACCACCTTTCTGTGCTTTTTCCTACATTTTCCATGCAGGTTTCCCCTGCCCCTTGGCTGTGCCTTCAGCCCCAAGAAACCCCTAAATCCCCAGGTCAGCTCCAGAGCCAGTATCCCTCTGCAGCAAACAGGCTGGTCCACCACAGGGACTGCTTTGTGTCAGCAGCACAGGTTGTTCAGATCGCTTTTTCATGTCCTCATACCCTCCCTATCCAAGCAGAAAGCAAATATCCTACCCAAACCCCTCCCAACTTCCAGGAGTTTGCAAACCCCTGCTATAAATAGACCTCTAATAGGAGCTGTAATAGGATACAATTTATTTCCAGATCTGTTGGGCTGACCTTCATCATCACTCGAGGCTCTACTTGTCATGAATTATGGGCAATTCACTCACTAGTGGAAATAAATTGTATTACCAGTGCTCAGTATCATGTCCTCCACACACAGCTCACGGGGGTAGCAGCTCCTCCCTGCGCTGCTGGGACCAGAGCCCCTCTCTGGGGAGCCCCTGGCTGGTGGGGCTGGGCAGTGACCCCCAGCTGGGGCGGCTTTGGGGGCTTCTGTGCCAGGGCACCGAGCAGGGCCTGCTGTCCATGTCCCCATGTCCCCGTGTCCCTGTGTCCCTGTGTCCCTGTGTCCCCGTGTCCCTGTGTCCCTGTGTCCCCATGTCCCCATGTCCCCAGGTCCCCATGTCCCCATGTCCCCATAACCCCATGTCCCTGTGTCCCCATGTCCCCATGTCCCCAGGTCCCCGTGTCCCCATGTCCCCATAACCCCATGTCCCTGTGTCCCCATGTCCCCATGTCCCCAGGTCCCCGTGTCCCCGTGTCCCCGTGTCCCCAGGTCCCCATGTCCCCATGTCCCCATGTTCCCATGTCCCCATGTCCCCATGTCCCCATGTCCCCATGTCCCCATGTCCCCATGTCCCCGTGTCCCCATGTCCCCACGTCCCCATGTCCCCATGTCCCTGTGTCCCCATGTCCCCATGTCCCCAGGTCCCCGTGTCCCCAGGTCCCCGTGTCCCCGTGTCCCCGTGTCCCCAGGTCCCTGTGTCCCCATGTCCCCATGTCCCCATGTCCCCATGTCCCCATGTCCCCGTGTCCCCATGTCCCCATGTCCCCATGTCCCCATGTCCCTGTGTCCCCATGTCCCCATGTCCCCATGTCCCCATGTCCCCGTGTCCCCAGGTCCCCGTGTCCCCATTGTCCCCATGTCCTCATATCCCTATAACCCCGTGTCCCCAAGCAGGGACAAGCCTGAGGCACCGCTGCCCTGCAGGGTCACCATCGGCCCCCAGGCTGCTCCTCGCTGCTCCAGCACAGACCCGTTGTTCAGAAGGAAATGAACAATGTGCTGGGACCTGCTGGAGCAAGCCGGGCCCTTCTCCTGCTACCTCTGATCCTCAGCTGGTCAGAGCCCGGCTGGCAGCAGAGCAGCAGCAGCTGCAGCCTCCTGCCCTGCTCACCCCACTCTGCTCAGCCTGCTGCTCACAGGTAATGAGATCAGGAATCGCGAGAAAAGGGGTCACCGCCTTAATCGAGTGCAGTTAAGATCAATATAAGCAAAAGCAGTAAATACCAAAAAGAGCCATTGTAAGTGTTATAAGCTGAGGCTCCAGTGCCACTGGGGAACAGAGCCCCTGTGCCAGCCTGTCCCCCCCAACCACCCCCTTGCACTCCAGCATCTGCTCATTCTGCCAGGCCTGGCTCAGTGGGGGAAACACATGTGCAGAGCTACTCAACAAGCACCAAACGCTGAACCGAAACAGGTCTGTGAGAAAACAGCCTGTTCCCTGCAGGCTGGGCTGTGCAGAGCCCTCATGAGCTGCCCAGCTCCCAGGACTGCTCCCCAGCCTGGGCCCTGCAGCCCTGTGCCACTGATGCGCTTGTCCTCTGTGCACAGTAAGGGCTCCTTGGGTACTGATGAGCTCCTGCACGGCTCACTCAGAGATGAGCTCGTGGTTAGTGTTACACAGGGAACACATCAGGCAGGAACTCTTTATTTCATAGTAGAAAATGTGTACCTGGAATTCTCCCTAAAAACATGAACAAGCAGCTCAGACTTGCTGAAAACAGCAATCCCACTCTTCGCCACTCCCTTTTTCCCCTGCACATCCTCATCCCTGCCTACATCACAAAAATTGACTGATGGCAACAGTCTGTATCAGCGTTTATCAACTGGTCTTCAAGGCCCAATGCAACCAGTGGTCATGCACAAGATAAATTATAATTTATAATTTTATATACATATATTATAATTATATATTATATTATACATATAAATATAAAGGTCTCTTGTATATATAAACATCATATATATAATTTATAATATAATATATAATGTATATAAGATAAATTATAATCCATGGCATTAAAGAATAAGCCATCCACTAACACAGGGGCCCCGTGGCCCTGATGGGATGTGGAGATTTGAGGTAAATTTTATTTGTTTTGAAAGTGGCTCCAAACATGCAAGCTACAGTCACCTTTTAGGGTAACATTCTTGTACAACCTAGTTCAGGCTTACACGAGAGTTGAATTCCAGGTAAAACCAATTTGCTGTTTCTTCAGGAGATTAATTGAGATTTTTTCCACACAGCACAGAGAGCAGCAGGAAAAAAAATGCCACATGAACTAGCACAGAGAGCAGCTCCAACACTGAGCTTCGTCCCACACAGCCCCACCCTGGCAGGGTGCAGGGAAGCTGAATGAGGGGTGGTGGTGTCCCCTATCAGGGGAAGGGATCCCTTGAGCCTGCAGCCCCCTCTGGCCTCTGAGCAGCCGAGCCATGCCCTGAGAGCCACGGGGAGCCCTTTGTGGGGACTCTGCTGCTTTCTCATCAAAGAGAATGAGGATTCTCTGAACCCTTTCCTGGGGCTCTGCAGGGTGCACCCGGCTCTGTGGCACACAGGTGAGTTTCTAGGAAAAGGATACTGATGTGGGGGCTGCAGAGATAAGCAAGAGACTCTGAGGATCACCTGGGCACCCATGTTGCAGTCAGAGGGGACACAAAGGACACTGTAGGCAGATTAATTTCCAAATGTTCCATGTTTTCCTAGGAGCTGGTGTGGCCATACTGGGTGATAGTGACCCTGTTCCCATGCCAAACAGGCAAGAACTCCAGGTCTTTGTTGCAAAAATCTCCCTTTGTTTGGAATGATTTACATAGAGCAAAAAGAAGTTTATTTTTAATAATAGATGATTATTGTTCATAAATTAAAAATGTATCACAATTATTTTTGCAGAAAGCTCTTTACCCAATGTGTGTTTTTCAAGCAAGAAGATAGTACCAGGGTATTTCTCGTATTTCTCCTGTTTTCCCAGCTGCAGATGCACAGCGAATCCTAATTAAAACCTTTAAGTCTTATTCCATTTACAAGAAGGAGTGTATCATTTTTCTTTTAGCTTTTTTTAATACAGGGTCTCAATGCCCATTACAAAAATTCCAATGCATCTTTGAAGTTAGCAGCTAATTATATTTCTCCAAGTTATATATCTGGAGTTCTAGATGGGGAAAAGGCAATTACTTTTTCTCTCATTTAGCATAACAATCTCTGAAGCTTTACTGGCGCTCCAGTGAGTCATGCTATAGATCAGAGCCCAGGCTGGAAAGAGGAGGAATTTGGGGGGAAGGCAGGATGCTTGCTCAGCTCTTCCAGGCTCTTTCCCTTGTTAGCATGCTCTCCCCACCAGGACACTCACTAATTGTTTGTCCAACGACCGCGGTGCTTTTTGCCTGGGCAACTTTGCGGGGAGGTCACTCAGCACATTCATTACGGGGCACCTGCTCGCGCTGCTGGAGCAAAGGGTCTGTCAGCATTTTCCAGGAGTTTATAACTTGGCTGCAAATGTTTGTGTGGAGCTGAAAATTGTTGCATGATTTCTCCCAGGCAGAAACCGGCTGGTTTGGGCCGTTTGTTCCCGTGTCATTTTGCCCAGGTGCTGCTGGCAGCGTTGCTGGCACCTGGGAGCCGGTGCCCGCCAGGTTCGGGGAGCTGGACACGGATTGCTCCGTGCTCTGGAGGGAGAAAATCCCCCTCTGGCTCTTCATCTCAGCAGAGCAGGGAGAAGAGAGTGGCTTCTGGGGCACAGGACTGTGGGACACCAGGGGAGTGGCAGTGACACTGGCAGCCCAAGTGTAGGTGGAGTGCTGGCCACAAGAGCCTTGGTCCTTGTTAGCTGAATTGCCATGAGCTCTGTTTTCACAGCCCTCAGCCACCTGTTCTGGGAGATCTATTGCGCTCCGAGCATCTTGCCTTTTCCTCAAAACTGAACTTCAAAATGCTTCCAGAAATAGGTGAGGAATTTGTCCATAAGCCCAGAGATGTGTGTTTGGCCAAGCCGTGGTACCCTAATTGTCCCTGAATGACCAGGAGTTTTGTAGGTCTCCTGCTCAGCAAGGCTGCACCTGTGATTATGGGAGGAAAACAAACCAAAATGAAACACCAAAATGCAAACAAAACAAAGCAAAACCCAGAAAAAATTAATTCCCTTGCACATGCTGGAACAGGGAACAGGGGGAGACACCAAAGGTGGTTCCCAGCTGGTTTCCAGCTCAGTGCCATATTTCTACCCTATCCAGGTGACACCACACTGGTCCACAGCAGCAGACAGCACCCTCCCTCTCCCTGGCAGCTGATTTATTCCTTCTGCTTCTGGATATGTTTTGTTGTTGGGGCAGTCCTAGACCACTGACTGTTCTTCCAGACACTGACACGAGAAGTGGCTTTGGAGCAAAAGGATGGAAAAGCGTTGGAATTAAAGGAGCCCAGAATCGGTGCAGACAGCTCTGTTGGCATTAGGACTGCTCTGATTTCCTGCAAACCCTCACCATCTTTATGAAGTGGAGAAACGCTGGTGGCCTCAGGAGCAGGACGCTGGCTTTCCTTGCCCTGGCTGCAGCAGGGGCAGCTGCTGCCTGGCGCAGGGCGATGCTGCGCTCGGGGCGCCGCGACTCTGAGCCTCTGCTGCTGGGAACCTGCGCGAAATTAAATTCTCCACTTGGCTGGGCCGGGTGACTTGGCTTTGCTCTGCTGACTTGTTCCTTCATTATTTTTTTGGCCGATAACTGACTGCAAGCTTGTCTTGTCTGTTTAATACCAGCACAGCAGCTCCAGAAGAGGCTCAAGCTTGTCAGTCTCGGCGAGCGCGCACTGTATTGCTCTCCCCACTTCATTTACTTCATGGACAGGAGGAGAAAAGCCTCGAGGCGCTGCAGGCTTGGCAGCTGGGATGGAGGGGCTCTCTGTGGGCTGGGTGCAGCCCCCAGAGCAGCCCTGCCCCCTGGGCAGGGCAGGCTGGGGCACAGAGAGACCTGCACGTTTCCGGGGACAGCTTGGATGGGGCTAGAAGAGCTAAGGACAGTAATTATTAAGATTAATCTCTCCCTCACACCGTGGAGCATGCCGAGGAAATCTCCAGGCAGCCTTGCAGCCAGGTTTGCAATGGATTTGGCTGTTCTTGCTCTGAGCACCTGGTGCAGAAGCACCTGTGGCTGGGGTGGGAGGTGGGAGCAGGGTCTGGCATTTCCCCTGGACAGATGAGACGTCGCTTCTGAAGGAGATCTTCCTGTGCCCAACTGTCCAACGTGGACTGATGCATTTAAGGGAGCACAAGGGTCCTGAGCCATGTGCCCAGGCAGATGCAGCCACACCTATCCTGGTGTTTTTGCAGCAGGGACAGAAGAGGGATCAGCCCAGTCCCTCAAGACAGGTCTTTGCCTGGAGGACAGGCTGCTTGTACTCAGCTGCAGACCCGGGGCAGCTGGGTCCTTGGAGTAAGGCTTAGCAAACGCAGTTGGGTTTTGTTTAATTAAGAGCAAGCAGAGAATTTAAAGACTGGGTTTTCTCCAACCTGTGATAAATTAACCTGCTCCTTGCTCAGGAGGACAGGAATGCTCCAGATCAATGATCTTACTGATGCCTGGCTTCTCCTCCTTCAGAGGAAGAAAGGGACAGAGAGCATCAGCCCCTGCCCCTGCCACTGCCTTTGGGGCAGTGAGTAGAGTGACTGTGGGTAATGATGATGAATGGCATGATTAAAGCTGGAACTCAGACCTACGGCTGGAATTTTAGACCCTATTCACAGAATAATCCAGCTCCTGCTGTGCCATTTGGGGCACTTAGAGTGCAGCTGAAGGCAGTGGGGTGCTCCAGGCCTGACAGACAGACACCCCTGCCTCATGCTGTGTCCAAGGGACCAGAGGGCTCCTGTTACCATGTCAGGTTTGGTGCACAGCTACTCCAGCGTGGCCGTGGTCGTGCCAAGGGGTGGCAGCATCCTGTGACAGCCACCGGAGGACATGTGGGCACCCATGGGTGGCATGTCCCAGAATAGGGACTGCTGGATTGTGGCTTTTGTCCCTCTGGATCCTGGGCAGAAAATAAATCACTGATTTTTATATTTTTTTAAATTTTGTGCATTTAATAAAAAAAATGGTAGATTTATAAATTTCTTAGAAATCACACTTACAGACACAACATCTGCAGCTCTGCCTGAGCAATGCTGGGCCTTGGCTGCAGTTTTTGCTTTTCTAAACTCCTTCTTTAAGTGTATTTTTATACAGCAGTGCTGACCTTTTCTGCCAGCCCCTGTGGAGTGAGGTTGTATCTTGTGTAAAAGTCATATCAAATGGGCCACAAAAAAATCACTCTTGCCTGATTAAAATGAATAGTCTAGACAACGTGTGCATTTTCCTTCTGTGTCGTTAGCTTTGTGTGAGAGCTTGCAGCAATCAGGGCTTTTCTGGGAGAAACACAGCTACAGGTACTGCGAGCTGCCTTAGCGGATACTAATTACAATCCCTGTAAGGATTGATTTGCAAAGAAAATTTCTATTGCCTCAAGGACAAACGTTTGTGCAAATCATATTATTGTGTATGAGAAATTGGTAACGCTTTATGAAATGGTTCTTTTATAAATACTTTACTATTTATTAAATTAAATGGTCTTATAACAATCCTTTTGCTAAGTTAAAATATCCTAAGTGTTCTGGTTTTGCATTGTTTCTGTGCTATAAAGCCGGCTGTTAGGGTTTGGTTGGCATCACCTGTTAAGACTATTGTTGCTGCAGTTTGTGACATGCCATGCCCGACACTGTGCTGCCCACACACAGTGCAGCAGCTCCCCTGAGCATCTCCTCTCGCCTTCTTCATTTGGACCTGAAATTCAAGAACAGCATCATTTTGAAGTTGCCTGTTTCCTTGCGTGGCAGTTTGACTGTGGCAAATAACACAAACTGTCCTTGTCACATGTTTGGCTCATCCAGCATGCCTCATGCCATGAGAAGGGGGTGCCCAGCCCTCACCTGTGGTGCCAGCAGATCCCTGATCCACCAGGAGATCCAGCTGCTGCGTAGAGCAGGATGAGACAGTTTCTGTGCTTCCTGCATCCCCACATCTAGACCTTTCCAGAGCAGGTGGGGAGCATTCTGTGCTGCCTCCAAGCCATTAGGCCCATTCAGACACTGTTCTTGTGGACAAGCCAACTGTATCCCAAGGTGTGGGGGCTGCACTTCGCTCCTGGTTTAGATCTTCAAGATCCAGTGGGTCAAGAGCTGCTTTCCCATTTTCCTGTGGGAGCACTGTTTGCAGTCCCACAGTGACTGTTGCTGTATCCAGGCTGCCCACTGTCCACCTGACCCCGCTTCCAACAGTGCGGTTGTTCCGTTCCTGTCACGCATTCTACCTGGAGGAATTAGAAGAGGGAGAAGCGTTGCCTTGCCGTGAGGTGTGTGAGGTGGCAGTGCTTGCCCTGGGTGGCGCCTGCAGCCAGGGAGATGGACAGGAGCAGTGGTCACTCCTGTCAGGAATCGAATACCTGCTGGTCCTGCATGATACCACTGCTGTGCCAGCACTCCCAGGCTGACCAGGTTCATTCCTACTTTGAGAAGGTGCCCTTGCTTTCCAAAATTCTTGTCTGTTCTGGAAAGCAAGCAGACAAGACATCTTTACTGAGCTTGAAATTTCTCTTGAATGTCCTCCCTCTAATTTATGTTCCCTCTCACTTGGCTGCCTGCAGCAAAGCCCATTAATGGTGGCAGTTTGTGACACAACTGAAGGCTCCTCTAAGGGGCAGCTCTCCGCGATTCCACCGCGTGCTGGCTTTGGAGGCGTTTGCTGGCGTGGTGAGGCTCAGCTTCCCCCTCTGTTTCCCAGGCTCCAGAGACTAATCCTTCCTTTGGCTGGCTCTGCTGCTGCTATGGCAATATTTTCTCCCCCATCGTGGTAATCACGCAATGGTCTCTGAGAACAGCAGGAGAAGCTGTGCCTGGTAGATGCATAAAAGGTAAGATGAACTACATGTCATAAAACTTTTAAAAGTTCCTTTTTTGTGTTTGTGCGGGGGTTATTTTATATGGCTTTTGATATGAAGCTAAAATTGCACATCAAAAAGGATAATGCATCTTTAAGCTGTTACAATGACTTCTAAATTTTTCATTTAATGTCAGTGAGGAAAAAACCCCTCAGTTGGCTGAGTTACGTTGGTGAGATGGCTGTTTCATTCCATAAAGTGTCTGCAGTGGATTTGAACAGTAGGAAATCCAAGGGTGATAAATAGCTATTTCTAAGTAAATTTCATGCAATTGCCCTTTGGTTAAAGTCTTTCCTCTCAGCACTTTCCTGTGCACATAGCCCAACTAATAATATTCAGGAGCAAGTGCTTTCCAGTGTGACAACTGATTGCACTTTGAAGCAGTAAATGGCTGATTTCATAATTGGTATAATTTTTCACAAGTACCTGAATGTCATATACAGAAAGAATAAGCAACCTGGACTTAATACGGGAGCTTTTTCAATTCTCCTAAAAATCAATAATGTATTAAACCCCTCTAACTGATTAAAATAATGTGAACCCTGAGTAGGTTTTGTGAGGAAGGCAGGTTTCTTCAAGGGTGGCAGATTTATGGCAAAAGGGTTAATACATGGGGAGAACAGGGATACGTTACAGATGGAGTCCGTTTTCCTAATTAAACTTTTATCAAGATTTTCCTGGTTTGAATTGTTTCACTTAGCATGATGGGAAGGAGCATTTCCTTTGCTGTGCAGGGCAGCTACTGCTGTTCGTGCAAGACCAAGATCTCTGTCCTCATGGAAGGGATGAGGATTATTGAGGAGAAGAAAACTGGGATCCGTTCTGAAAACATCACGCTGGCTCTGGAGGCTCCTGCAGCAGGAGCGGGCACGGGGTGGATTTTGGGGCGAGCTGCACAGATGGGGGTGCTGGCTGGGTCAGGACCTGAGCCTGGGGCACAGGACAGGGCTGGCTTGGGGAGGAGGCTGCTGTGGGGGCTATCCTGGGGTGTGGGGGGCACCTTCATGCCCAGGGGCCTCTTTGCATGGAAGAGTTCAGTTAGTGTTAGAGAGGTGAACGCGACTGCAGAGTTACAGAAGACAGAGCCTCTCACCAGGAGGCAAGCAGGAAGTTATTTTTTTCCCCAGGATCTCATGATTTCTTGAAATCCTTTCATGCTATTGTGGGAAGATGTCTGAGGATGTTTTGAGAGAATATTTATAAAGCTACAGCAAAGGTGCAGCCTGATGGCAGGGATGTGCAGGTGGCCTGGGAACAGGTGGGGACGAGGCTGTGGAGGGCAGGTGAGGGGAGCAGGCAGCTGGCACCTGGCTGTGTGTCCTGGGTGCAGCAAGAGCCAGCAGCCCTTGCTGGCAGCACTACTGTGGGTGTGGGGGGTCAGAGCAGTGGGATGTGCACGAATGCATTGAGGGATGATTGAGAAACAAGATCACTCATGTTAAAGCCTGGGCAAGCTGCTGGAGCCCACGGAATGGGGTCAGTCCCCAGCACCGTGGGCAGCCCCCTGGCCTGGCCAGCAGCACCAAGGCCCCTCTGCCTTGTCCCCACTTGCTCCCACACTGGCTGGGGGGAGTGCGGGTCACTGCCAGACCTGACCTGGCATTTTCCCCAAGAAGAGTGCACTCCTTCCCAGGGGATCACAGGCAGGTAGACTGAGGAATCTATTTAAACTTCTCCCCTCAAGATCATGATCAGACATCTTAAGCTCTGCATTATTCACGTTTGTCTGTTGTTTTTAACTCGTTTCCTATTTTCCAGCTGAGGGACTCTGCCAGAAGCACTCTTTGCCAGAGATTAAAACAATTTAGGAAGCAGACACCCAATTCCTGTCTTTGGATAGTAGGCAAATTGGATATCTGTGAAAAGCAAGAAAATTTTATTATCAACAGATGGTTTGCTACTTAACTATCCTTAAGAATCCCCCCGTACTTGCAGGTGTTTGTTATCTGTCCCGAGCCGAAAGGATGCATGGCAGATGCCCAGCCTGTGCCCAGTGCCCACTGCCCCTGCAGGACACTGGCAGCCCAGGAGGGCAGTGTGGGGAGCAGGTATTTCATGGCAGCAAAGGTGCTGGGAAGAAAATGTAGCTGGTGCAGGAGGAAGAGCCCGACACAACGAGCTACTCAGGAGCTCTGGCTCCATGGACTGTGCTCTCCCAGCTCCAGTGTTTATACTGAGGCCGTGAGACACAGGAAATCACATTTATGTCATTAGCTGTGGCTCTCCTAGGTTTGTATCAAAGTAGCTGTTTTAAATGTAATTATCACTAATCTGGGAAAACGCACCATTAGATATGTAAATGTATTGGTTAATGGATGCGCACGGCAGCTCGCAGTGGATGGGATGTGGGATAACCAAACTGGAACCATTTCTCAGCTTGCTAAGCAGGTTCCCAGGGGTGGGTTTCACATCTGACAGTCTCCCAGGTGCCTTCCCTATAGGCCACCTGGGACCTGGAGCTCCCTCCCATGGAAGGTGCACATCCTGCCTTCCCCAGCATGTTTGGGGTGGTGCAGAAACTTCTGTAGGAGTCCAGGAAGACAAAGGGGATGGCTCTTAAAATTATACAAGGATCAAAAAAAAAAACCCCATGGAGTCATTCATCAGGATTGCAGTAGTTCTTGACCACATAGTCAATGATTTATGTAATCTTAATATATTCCACAAAGAGTCCCCATATTTCCATAAATATGTCATATCTACCTAATACATAGTAATGAACCTGCTCCAAGGGTAAATAAATAAGATCTAAGCTCAGAAAGCCAATGTTTATCAAAGGGAGGTATAGAGATATTGAGTCCTTTAAAGTACCATTCTTCACAGCAATCACAACCAAGTTTGGCAATTTATAACGTGTCGAGTCAATTAGAAATCCCGGGGCAGTGCAGCGGGGCTGGGCACGCGCGAGGGCTCACAGGGCACAGACACAGATGTGCCACACCCTGTGGGGAGCCCCCAGCACTGCCCCTCCACGGGCACTGAGAGCTGGCAGCACGTCTGAGAGATTGATCCAGAAGGAGCCGTGGAATCACTGGGGCTGGAAAAACCCTCTGAGATCACCCAGTGCAACCCAGCACTGCCAACGCCACCACAAACCCACGTCCCCAAGTGCCACGTCTGCACAGCTTTTAAATCCCTGCACCACTGCCCTGGGCAGCCTCTGTCACTGCCTGACCACTCTTTCCCTGAATAAATTGTTCCAAATATCCAATCTGGACCACTCTGGCACAACTTGAGGCTGTTTCCTCTTGTCCCGTCCCTTGTTCCTGGGGAGCAGAGCCTGACCCCTCACCTGCCAGGGAGTTGTGCAGAGCCAGAAGGGCCCCCTGAGCCTCCTTTTGGCCAGCCTGAGCCCCTCACAGCTCCCTCAGCCCCTCCTGGTGCTCCCGACCCCTCCCCAGCTCCATCGCCTGACTCTGGACATGCGGAGTCTTGTTTACAGCTCCTGCTCTCAGGTAGGGGTTTCATAAGAGGGAAATAGTTTTAAGCAGAAAATTTGACTTGGACTGTTTTAATTTATCTTATTTCATTTATCCATGGAGTTACATACAACTGTGCATAACATGATGTAATATGCTAATGTAAATATTTCCATAAAAATACATTGAAAATACCTAAAAATGTAGCTGCAAAGGGAAATAACTAATTTTTTAGAGGTTGCACCTTCTTAATCTTATTTTCTACAGCAAAGTATTTCATGCCATTTTATAATTAGTTTGATGAAGTCAATAATAATAGAATATTCTGATCATGTCAATATGACATGTAATATTATGCACTTCTCTACTATTATGCATATTATGACATGACTTGACATGATATGACAGGTCACATTATGCATTACTACTGATGTCATAAAATAATGTAAAAGTAATGAAAACAAATTTTGCAATGAAAAATTTTTAAAGGAATTAATGACTTTTCCTGCGAGAAATTCCAAAGCATATCTTCTTCCTTTCCAGTTTTAAGTTTGCTTCGTTGTGTTACTCCACTCTCCCCCCAGGTAAAACCTTTCATTCCTCGTCCGCTGCTTTGCTGCCTGCTTGTTGCTTTGTTCCCCACAGCAGCTGGGCTCAGTGCTGGCTTTTAAAGCCTCCCAGGAGCAGTGTCAGGACACAGAAACCTGGAGCTGGGGGATGTGTCCTGGCACACGAGAGGACGCGGGTGACGAGGACACCGCCTGACACCAGACTGGCACCTGCAAACTCCCATGTGAAGTACACAGCGTGCTGATCCCGGTTCGTATCCGTGTCTACAGGGGCGCACTGATAGTTCCCACCTCCCAGGAAATACAGAAGAGTTTGGAAAATGTTTACGGCGGGTTGGTGGTGAGCTGGGCGCTTGTGAGCCCGAGCCTGCCCTGGGCCTGTGGCTGGTGCGACTGCGAAGGTGCAGAATCCCCACGCAAATCGTTAAGAGGACGCGGCAATGCTGGCAGGCAGGTGGGAGTTTCGGTGGCCTGGGGACTAAAGCAGGAATCCGACACTGGCACTGGGGACTGCAGGCTGTGCGCGATATTCTCCCACAGCGGCTGCGATTCGGAGTCATTTGTAATGAAACGCTTTTTGCTACAATCCTACAGCAGCCCCAAATGGTGGCAGACAAGAGGACGCCAGGTGGAAGATGCGCTCCCTCCTCGCCTGATTCCCCAGTCCCTGGCGGGGAAACGCCCTGAGCGGCCGCGGGCACAGCGGGGACACGGCGGGGACAGCGGGGACAGGGGGACACAGCGGGGACAGGGGACACAGGTGGGACAGGGGGACACAGCGGGGACACGGCGGGGACAGCGGGGACAGGGGGACACAGCGGGGACAGGGGGACACAGCGGGGACAGGGAGACACAGCGGGGACAGGGGACACAGCGGGGACAGGGGGACACAGGTGGGACAGGGGGACACAGCGGGGACAGGGGACACAGGTGGGACAGGGGGACACAGCGGGGACAGGGGACACAGGTGGGACAGGGGGACACAGGTGGGACAGGGGGACACAGCGGGGACACGGCGGGACAGCGGGGACAGGGGGACACAGCGGGGACAGGGGGACACAGGTGGGACAGGGTGAAACAGCGGGGACAGGGGACACAGCGGGGACAGGGGACGCAGGGGGGACAGGGGGACACAGGGGGGACAGGGGGACACAGGTGGGACAGGGGGACACAGCGGGTACAGGGGACACAGGTGGGACAGGGGACACAGCGGGGACAGGGGGACACAGGTGGGACAGGGGACACAGCGGGGACAGGGGACACAGCGGGGACAGGGTGCTGGGCAGGGACACGGGCAGGGGCGAGGCTGGTGGCGGGGTGGCCGCAGGGAGCAGTGGCAGCGCTGGCAGGTGGCGTGAGGCGCAGGAAGGGACAAGGGGCTGAGCTGGGGCAGGTCCCTCGAGTGCTGCCCTCTTGGTGGGGCGGGGGTGCGGGGCGCTGGTGGCGCTGTCTGTGCTTTACCAAACCATCCCTGCCCGGCGTGCGGGGCTTAGCGGTGGCTGCCAGCCCGTGGGACCGCCCCTGTCTGGCCGCACTGGGGGCACTGGGGGAGGCAGTGCCCCCTCCCCAGCACGTTGGGCCTCGCTGGGGCCTGTGCCCGCAGGGCACGGGGTGGGCGATGCTGGTGACACCCGGCCGCCCAGGTGAGAGACCTGGTGACACGGGCAAGGCCACCCGGGGACCTCCACAGTGTCATCCTCAAACGGAAATGTCATTTTTTATTGTTCAGAGCTGGGAGAGGGCTCAGAACAAAGGCAGCTGATGGCTGAGGCAGCTTCAGCTCCGATAGCCCGGCCCCAGCTCCCTCTCCCTCACACGGGGGTCGGAGCCCCTCGGAGCCCCCACCCCCCTCTCGATGGCTGCGGAGCTGCGGCCGCTGGCCGGGGGCTGCCGGTGCTGGGGGACCCCAGCGAGGGACCCTGGAGCGTGCGAGGGGTGGGAGCCCCAAATCCAAGGGTGCGATGGGGGGAGCCCCAAATCCAGGGGTGCGATGGGGGAGCCCCGGTTCCAGGGGTGCGATGGGGGGAGCCCCAAATCCAGGGGTGCGATGGGGGAGCCCCGGTTCCAGGGGTGCGATGGGGGGAGCCCCGGTTCCAGGGGTGCGATGGGGGGAGCCCCAAATCCAGGGGTGCGATGGGGGAGCCCCGGTTCCAGGGGTGCGATGGGGGGAGCCCCGGTTCCAGGGGTGCGATGGGGGGAGCCCCAAATCCAGGGGTGCGATGGGGGAGCCCCGGTTCCAGGGGTGCGATGGGGGAGCCCCGGTTCCAGGGGTGCGGGAGGTGCATCTCGGTGCGTGCCCGAGTGCCGGGAGCTGTGCAGGTGCTGCTCCTCGGCAGCCACTCACTTCCCCGGGCTGCAGGGGAGCCTGGGGGAGGGAGGGGGCCTGCAAGGACCCCCCAGCTGGGGAGCAAGGACTGGGGTTCAGCTCTTTCCCCCCGGCCTCTCCACGGCCCGCTCCGGCCACGGCAGCACAGCCCCGGGGCTGAAGTCACTGATGTTCCGTGAAGGCAAATGAACGGGGTTCGGTCCAAATTGCATTTCCTCTCCTAGTATGGAGTATGACGGCACATTAAAGCCTATAAAATTCCGCTGCTGCTCCTTTGCATGATTTTTTAATTAAAAAACTATGGAGTAAACAAACATTCTGCTCTGGAGTAGCCCTGCAGAGACCCATCCAGAGGCACATTCACAGCCCTCCACTTTTTCAAGAAAGTTTATCTCTTAACAACAACAACAAAAGAAATAATAATATCATCCACCCTAACAGTTAGTATTGGGTAAAAGTTTGAGGTGAAAGGCAGCTGGCAACCTTCTCCAGCCCGTGAAATGATATTAACATTTTATTATTCTAAGGTGAGCTTTTTGAAACGGAATTTTAAATGTTACCCTGCTGTTCCAGAACACAAAAACCTTTAATTTTATGCAAATGAACAGCGAGGAGCTGAGCGCTTAATGTAAACGAACACTTTCTTTGTAGGAGAGGTTGGAAGGGAAAAAAAAAAATTCCCAGGGATTCTTTAATTGCTGTCTGAAATTATGTAAATCCCAGCGCTAGGCAGAACGCAATTATCCCGTGCCCCTCTCTGCCAGCATTGCTAATGTCTAACAAAATATCGGTGGGTGACATTTAGTCGAGGTAATGCAAATGAGAATTAATTTTTTTTCCAAGACAAAGGGCAGCTAAAAGATCACCTCGTTCCTGAGCGGAGGGGGCAGAGCGGGGGGCCAGGGCAGCAGGAACTGGGCCGTGTGGTGCTGGGGGCAGCGGGACCCAGCCACAGCCCAGCAGCACTGCTCTCTTTTATTTCTTAGCGGGATGGGGCCTGGGGGGCAGACAGGGGTTATGGGGAGGGGGAGGTTGATTGTTTGTTTTTCTTTTTAATTCATGGTCATCCCAGCCCGAGGGCAGGGTGGGAACCGTGATTGAAACCCACTAATGGCTCTGGCTGGTGGTGGGCAAAGGCGGCAGTGATTTATCACCTCCCTGTGCTGGTAACTAGCAATAATTCTATTAAATATTCAGAGTGAGGCTTTTGCAACATAATTATCAAACGGGGTTTGTTAGTGCAGAAATGCTTCTCGAGCACAAAAAGGGGCTGCGGGTGCAGGGCTGGGACTCCTCTGTGGAGGGCAAAATCTGCCCACTGTGTCACCCCAGGCTGGGGGACAGCTTGCCCTGCTCAGAGGCTGGGGGTGGCCCCAGTTTCTTCAGGATAAATCAGGGAAGTCATAAGGGGATTTTCCTCCTTTTCTCATTTTCTTTTCGTTCTTGCATTTCAGAGCTCCCTCTACTTCAAAGGCCGTAAGAGCCTGTGACTCCACCAACCTTTTAAATGGAAAAGGGAATCCCCGTGGAAGCAGTCGTGAGGCAGGGCAGGGCTGTGTGAGGAGGGATGAAGGACACGGATGCTCAGAAGGCTCCAGGTCAGAGTAAGAAGTGCTCCTGGAATTATCCTTTGAAATGTACACTTTGCAGGAAGGCCCCAGGGATCATCAAACTGAGGAGCTGGGCTGAGTTGCACCATCTGCTTGGGATTTAGGACAGGCAGAGCTGTGAAAATATGAATTAAAAGCACAGAGTAGCAAGAAACAGTTTCCCCTTGCCCCATCTTTTGAAAACTGTACCCAGCAAAGCTGGGTGGCTGGTGCCACTCTCAAGCTGTGGCTGTCCTGTGGCAGGGCTGGGTCAGTGGGGAGCAGCTGGCACCCCGAGCACCAGGCCTGCACTGTGGGCTCTGCTGCCTGCCACCAGCCCCACCTGAGCAAGGCTGCCCTGGCAGAGCTCAGGCACAGCCCAGTTTTTGTATTCGGTTCTTGCTGCATCAGCTCCCTGCGGTCTGGCTACAGCAGCAGGCAAGGGGCTGATGCCCACATGGAGCCCTGCACCCTTGGGTTCTCCTGTCTCAGCTGCCTGCTACTTGCTCCACGGTCCTGAGGAGGAGTTTAGGAGCTCCAGGAATGGATATATTACCTGCTTCTCCTTGCACTCCCTTTCCTGTGAACTGCTGTGCTGAGAAATGCATTCCTGCAGCGCACCATGAGCACCAGGCTGCCTGGCCCCTCCTCGGCCATGCCAGGCACCCACAGGGGCTGTGCTCTGCACAGGTGCAGCCAGGGGAGAAGGGTGAGGCAGTGCAAGAGCAGGCAGGAGCTGTCCTTCACCTGCAGGGCCCTGTTCCATCCAGACAGAGGCTGTCCTTGTCCTCTGAAAATTTATAATCTTTATAATCCAAGATTCAGACTCTTCAAAGCTTTATGCCTGTCTTTAACCTGTAGCATATGCATAGTCTCAATGGGATTTCTCATCTGCTAAGAGTTAAGCACGTGCATAAATCTCTGCAGGCTGGGGCCCAAGGCATTCCCAGGCACATGCATTCCTGCACTGCTGTGCAATGGAACAGCGCGGAGCAGCCGCTGCCAGGCAGGTGTGGGTCAGCACGGGGGGCACACCGAGCCCCTGACCCAGGTTCCAGCCTCCTGCATTACTCGAGCAACTTGGAGGCTGTGGGGGTGTTGAACTTCTGACTCCACCTTTGGCAAATGCAGCCCCTGTGCCAGCGTCTCTGGGAAGCAGGACTGGGCTAACAGACGGAGGTGAGCCAAGCGGGAGCGCCGTGCACAGCCGCAGACAGCATTTCAGAGCTCAGGGCAGAACCGGCATGCCAGGTACTTGGCATGGAAAGGGAAACATGCTGAAGGCTCCTGGTGCAGCAGGGCTCTCCCTTGCCTCCCTCCCCATGGACTGCTTGCTCACAGATGTGGCCAGAGCAGTGTGAGGACCTGGAGCAGCGTGTGCAGCTGCTCCGCTCCACCTAGTGCAGCCTGCAGCCTCCTCTGCTCACACACTCCCATGTGGATTTGTCACCAAGTGCTATTGAATCAGCTTCATTTTCACCAATGAAAGCCAGTCCAGCGTGACCCAGAGTTAAGCTGATGTAAGAAACTACCAGATTTTTTGCAGACTGGTAGAACTGGTAAAGTGCATACCAGCCACAGTACATCCTCCTGACAGACTGTGCTTAGGGGGTGGTTGAATGTGGCAGCACAGGTTTTTCAGGGCCTAGGCTATTAGATTCACTGTACAAATCTCCAAGCTTTCATTTCCATGTTGTAATTTCTGCCATCAAATGACAAAAAAGAGGGAATACACTTCACATTTTAAATCATGCAGGTGAAGCCCTTTTTTTCTCCTCACGTAACGTTGTTTTAAGCTGGGTGATATGACCTTCAACTAAACTCTTTCACTTCATATCTGGTGTTTTCAATGGGAGCAGTTAAGACCTCTTTAATTTGGGGTTAGAAAATCATGGCAAAGCCACCAAGTGAGAAGCAGCATTTCATAAATGTCTTGCCTTCTACAGCATTCATGTTTTTGAGGGCAAAATGGCATTCTTTTCCCTAAAGCCTCACCTGCCCAGCCAGGCAGCCGTGGCCATCAGCAGCCCCAGCGCCGTGGCTCGGCCGCGCTCGCCGTGCTCGGGTCGGCTGCCATTTGTCAAAGCAGCCATGGCCACGGCCCCGGGCAGAGCGCTGAGCGCAGCACGGCACCCTCTGAACTGACCCGGGCACTTAGCCTTTCCGAGAAATATTTATGGAAAGGTCAGCAAATGCTTTGTGACAGGACGCTGGCACATCCCTAACCCCTCGTCTCCCACTGCCAGCCTCACCCGCGTGCCAGGCGCGGAGCAAGCCAGGGCTGGAGCTCCCTCACGCCCACATTGTCCCCTCCAGGTCACACAAATGCCACTGTGGGCTGGGGCCACGTCCCGTCTGTTTCCAGAGGATGTTCCTGCACCAGCCAGATGATCTCCCTTGTGCACCCGCACCACCGGGGTGGTGCTGTGGGAAGCAAAGCCCTTCTCGCCGTGCCCTGCCCGGCCTGGCACTGATGCACACTCCCCATCTCCACGTCACCATCTTCCCTTGGAGCTGAGGTTTGGGAGCCGTGGGTGGACAGGAATGAGCAGAAGCTGTTTCTGCAGAGCGCTGGCGAGGAGGCAGCACGGTGTGGGGTGACAGCAGTGCGGCTCCGTGCACTGACCGTAGCAGCACCAGCTGCCTTTTCCTGATGGCACCAGGTACCTCAGGCTCCAGAGCCAGCTGCAGTTCTCCATCCTATTGCCAGTGGTTTCTGGATCAAAAGTGCTTTTGCTGTGCTCGCTGTGACAATGCCCGGGCAGCCCCAGCTCCCACCACTGCCGCCTCGTCTGCTGGCCCCATCTTTGCCTCCCTTTCCATTGCCAGCAGGGCCAATGGCCCAACCCGGCAGCTCCCACTTGTGGGGAAGCAGACAGACAGACAGACAGGCAGAGCAGCTGCAGGAACCAATCACTCTAAACAGATTTACCAGCTAGAAAGTTTCTTGTGAGAAAATAGAGCAGTGAGGAGCACATGGTCCTGAGAAGGAAACAGGCTTACATCCCTGAGCCCTCCTGCCCTGGAATGGCCCGGGCTGCTAAGCAGATCAGAGCAAAAACCTCCTGTAGCTGGGTAATTCCGCCTCTTCCTGATAATCCGGTAACACCATTAACGGGGAGTCTGGCAGGAGGGAGCTGTGATGGGAAAGCACTGCACCTCCACACACATGGCAGATTAAAGAGGACTTAATAACAGAGCAGCCACAATGTGCACTATGTGACACTATTCCTCTGAAATAAAATTTTACATGCAGCCTATCTGAGAGCAGCACAAAATAAATACATTAAAAATCTATGATTACTGTAGGGTTTTTTTTGGTTTTTTTTTAAATTTTATTTTGTATTGGTGGATGAGTTCTGCTCTTGCTCCAAAGGATTAGAGGGATAATTCCATTACAATTTAGTAACAAGATTAAAAGAGCCAGTTATCCATTTATGGGGGTCTATGGAAACGAGCAGTGGCTTCTGGAGGTCTCAGGCTCTGGGTAGGTGTATCACTCACATCAGACACATCCAAATCAGGTTAAGGAACAGGCAGGACATACTGAGGTGAAAAGGTCTCTGGGGCCACCTGTCCTGGCTTTACTGGGACAAGTGTTCAGGGCTTCATAGGGTGAAAGGACACAGATGGGGAGATGTCCTAGTGTGAAAGGTCACGGAGCAAAGGAGAAAGGTAGGAAGAATAAGGAGTGCTCTAGAGACAGAACCATTAGAGCAAGGTCTGGGACACCAGGGTTTTGGCATCTGTCCTACTGCCACAGCTGGGAGAGGAATTTGAGAACAGCTTCCATGGTAAATTTAGTTTCGTCCTTTTCAGGAGAAAATTCCAAAATTTTTGAACACTTTCTTTTCCAAATTCTCTGTGATTTTCTGTCTGAAAATGAGCATGGTAGAAGTAGAAGGGAGCTCTTTAGCTGTGTTCATGAGTGCCTGTGGGAATGCCCTGGAGTGCTGGCCCAGCTCTGCCCCACAGCTTGGAAATCCCAGTGTGAAACCCCCTCCCAAGAAAATAACATTCTGTCAAGCTGCATATGTGGGACTGGCATGAAACATCCAGGGTTAGAAACTGGCCATCATAGCCTTGTTGTGTGTATCCTCTGTACTGATTAACTGATTAATTGATATTTAATTGATTGCCCTGTCAGAGCAGGACTTTAGCATGTGCTGATTGTCTCAGTGGCTGTTGCTAACAAGGCTGAAGAGCATTTAACATAAATCCATAGGATTCATGCTTGCAAAAGATGCAGGAACTGCTTTGGAGGCCACAGAGACCCGAGTTCAAGATTCATGGAGCACAGTGACACGCTCAGCAAGGTCCTTCTCCTTGCTTTTAAAATAATTGTTGAGAGAAATTGAAATTCAGCTGATAACTGGGAGTATCTTGGTTTGCCTGTCCCAGTATGGCACTGGACGCTGCACTCTTGGAAAGCTCCTCTGGAGCCCTGGTGCCGTTTTTGCCCTGTTCTGGTTGTCCCCAGGACATGAATGATCCAAGCACAGCAGATGATGGACCCACCCCTGTGCCCTGGGTGGAGGAGGCAGGGCTGGGGCAGCAGCCGGGGGGAACACAGGCTTCAGCCCCTGATGGGTGGGTGAGCCCCATCCCTGAGGATGGTCCTGTGTCCACACGGTGCCAGTCTGCTTGTGCCAAGAGCTTCTTTAAGGCCTCTCGCTGTAGAGTTACAACCTGGGGCAATCTGTCCTTTCCTCCTCAAACCAGCCCTTATGGTCTTGTTCTGGTGAAATTTACGGGTTGTTGGGTGAAATGTTACGAAATGTCACAACAGAAACATAGAACCAGGGTCTGTGGCAGGTGCCGGCTGTGGGGACACGGGGCTCCCGAGGCCTTGGAACGGTGCTGGGAGTCCCTCGGCTGGGATGGGGGAGAGCACCGGGTGCCCCTCCAGCTGTGTCAGGGTGAGGGGCAGAGCTGCAGTCAGGACTGTAAAGATGCAGAACACATCCGGGACCAGCCCGGGGTTTAAACACGCACATTGAGGAGCGAGGAGCTTCTGGAGGGGGGGATCTCCGAGAGGAATTTGAAAGGATATGGAGGTCTCCAGGAGAGCCGCCAGACAGACATAACCACGTTGTCTCTCTGGATTAGTTTAACGTCCACTTGAATCACTGATCTTACGGTCTGAAAAGGACCGAATCTGGGAACAGATGGGTTTCCCTACGCAACGTGACAGCGGGGGTCGGGCCCGCAGTGAAATACGGGTTTAGGTTCACTTATGGAAGTGCGATTTTAGGATCACTTATCGAATTGCTTTGGAAAAGAAACCGGTGGCTGAGCCCTGGGACGGGCAAAACCAGGGCGTCTCCAAGGGACGCGGCAGGAGCAAGGGGACGGGCGCTGCAAGGGGTGCGGGGATAGAGAGGAACAACCGGCGGCACCCGGCGTGCCGGGGGAGCGGGAGGAGCGGGAGGAGCGGGGGGAGCCGGGGGAGCCGGGGGAGCCGGGGGAGCGGGGGGAGCGGGAGGAGCCGGGGGAGCCGAAGGAGCCGGGGGAGGGGGAGGAGCGGGAGGAGCGGGGGGGAGCGGGGGGAGCCGGGGGAGCGGGAGGAGCGGGGGGAGCCGAAGGAGCGGGAGGAGCCGGGGGAGCGGGAGGAGCGGGAGGAGCGGGAGGAGCGGGAGGAGCCGGGGGAGCGGGAGGAGCGGGGGGGAGCCGGAGGAGCCGGGGGAGCGGGAGGAGCCGGGGGAGCGGGAGGAGCGGGAGGAGCGGGAGGAGCGGGAGGAGCCGGGGGGAGCGGGAGGAGCCGGAGGAGCGGGAGGAGCGGGGGGGAGCGGGAGGAGCCGAAGGAGCGGGAGGAGCCGAAGGAGCGGGAGGAGCCGAAGGAGCGGGAGGAGCCGGGGGAGCGGGAGGAGCCGCGGTTCCGTGCAGCGGCTGCGGGGCCCACGGGCCGATGCTTCCCCCTGGTGACCGGCGCGGCGGCTCCGGGAGCCGAGAGAGCCTGTGGCCAGCACCGTGGGAAGGGCCGGGGGGCAGAGCCCGGGCAGGGGGCGCAGGCAGGGGTACCCCCGGGCCCAGTTCCCCCGCCTCGGATGCTCGGAGCGGGATCGGCCGGGCCAGCCCCGCTCCAGCCCCGCTCCCGCACGGCGCTGCCTTACGCTGCTCACTCTGTGCATCTTGTTAATGAAAAGCATGGATGTAATTTCAATTAAAGATAATTACATATTTAAACTTAACATTAAATTCTGCACTAAAACAAAATTACATGGAATCTCAGTGTGCAGCCGTGCTGCACGGCAGCGGGCGAGGGAGCGGAGGAAGGAAACGCTGGAAATCCTTTCCACAGGATCTGCTACTTGCACGATGTTCCCCTGTCCTCAAGTTAAATCCAGTGTATTCCCACATTTCACCTTCGGAGGCAGCTGCTCTGTCCTGTCTGTGCCGGGCAGGCCCCACATGCGCTCAGTTCTGCCTGTACAATGCACAGAGCCATCTCTCGGCAGGGCTGGCACAGGGCACGGGGCCCTGCAGTGATGCTGTCCCTGCAGCCGGCACTGCCTCAGCCCCGCAGCCAGGCTCAGCAGGCTCTGACATCCACGGGAGGCTGCTGAAACACGCTGCAGCTGGATAAACTCTGCTCTTAATCCTGGCTCAGGGTCCAGAGTAAAGTTTGAAAAGTGTTTTGAATTAGTGATGAAAAAACACAGTTCCCAGACTACTGATTTATTTATTTTTTTTCATGAAATCCAAGAAACCTGTTGTGTTCAAAAACAATTTTTGAAAATTGAAAACTTTTTGATAATTTCCCCTCAAATCCCAAACGTGACATTGCATTGTTCCAAAGGCAAAAGCTTTTATTTTCTGTACAACACACTTGCAGAGCCCTTTACGTCTCTCCTTAGGCAGTTATTTTCCAGCCCTAGAAGGTGCCTGTTCCTCAGTGCACACCAGGAAGGGATGCTTTGCCGCTGGGAGGGAGCTGCAGGATTTGCTTGTTTCTGTGTGGACATGGCAAGCAGCAGCACAGAGGGCGGCACGGTGGGTACCACGTATGGCACGGACAAGCCCCAACACTGGGACTCCTCCTCCTCTGCTAAATGATTGCAGTTACCAAAGACTGACAAGTGCCATTAAAATTTATTAGCCAGCATAAAGTTTTATTTAAAGGATGGCTGGAGATTTAGTGGGCTCTGCAAGTCCTTCCTCAGGCCGACTGTGTCACCTTTAATAACTGCCTGTGGGTTGTGCGAGACTGGGGTGCCCTGCATGTCCCTGCTCCTGCTCCCCATCCCTGGGGCCCCCTCTGCAGCCCCCCACAACACTCATGCTCCAGCGGCCCAAATCCCAGCACTGCCAGTCCAGCCTTTGCCATCCTGCCAGGGGCACCCAGTGTTGTCAAAGGAGCTCCTCTGGCAAAGCTGCCATTCATCAGTTTGGCAATCGTGAAATACGCGACATGCGTACTGGAGTTTAAATCCCAGCCTCACTAATGGTTTACTACCCACTAAATCCCCCTTCATGTTCTTTAACTTTTAAACCCAAGGAATATTCCAAATCAAAGAGGCTCTGTGTCACATTTAGTCCATCTCAAAGAGCCGAGAATTAACATCCCTTCATGGCTCAACAGTGCCTGCCACACAGAGTCACCACTTGCTCCTTATTAATATTTATGATGGAGAGAGAAAGTTGCATAAATCTTGGTTGATACTTAATTAAACCCCACTTCTTTGGATTTCTTCTCTCTCAGCTTCACTTCATGCAGACTGTGCAGCCATTAGATGCTCATCCCACAGCCTGGCACGCGCGGTGGGACCCACAGCCTGTGGCTGCCCCACTCCGTGTGTCAGTGCCACCCTGGCCAGCATGGCTGCAGGACAGCCTGCCAGGGCCCCAGGGGCCGTGTGAGCCAGAACTGGCAGGCACAGCTTGGCCCCAGCCCTTCTGCCTGGGCTTATCTGCATCTTGTGTCTGATCTGAGCAGGATCCATGAGAAGACAGTTAACCCACGGCTGACACATCTGTGATACGACGATCATAGCGAGGAAGCAGCTTGACCCCCAAAGGCTCCTGTGAACAGGCGGGATTGACACTTTACATTGACTTTGCTTCAGGCTTATCAACAAATCTCCGCCAGTTTTATTAAAGAGGCGCGTGTGGGACGCGCCAGGCTCAGACAACTTCATTCTCCATGGCTCAGGCACCAGCAAGTGCTCAGCTCGCTGCTCCTGCTTATGCTCTACTGTGTTTATGTGTTCGCTTTGCTGCTGAATTGAGCTTTACAAAAGCCACTTGTGGTTTCAGTAAAAGCCCATGGAGTTTCCTGGCCGTTTCATGAGGAGGAGAACAGGTTGGGGCTGTGGCACCCAGGGACAGTGGTGAGTGCTGGCAGTGGGGCAGGGACATCCTGGCATTCCTGAGGGATGCATAATGCACTTGTGTCTCTGCAGATCTCTGAAACCTGTCCTGAATTACATCCCCAGGAAACACTGAATCCTAAAATCCCACTCAAAACCCAGATAAAGCTGCTGGGATAGCGCTGACTTTTCTAAACTGATTTCCTTGTTCTAGGCTCTATTTTTTTAGCTCAGTTAAATGTGTATGTCATATTTTTAGCAGGACAAGAGGATTGGGGCAGGTTCCACTGGAGGAGAATCAGGGCAGCAAGCAACCAGCAGGATATACTTCTCTAAGGCATCATTTGGTAATTGTGTCTCTTTTTACTCATGCAAATTGTATCAATATTATTTATATATTCAAAGCCATTTATAAATAATATATACATTTATGCTAAGGTAATTGCCTCAACTAGATTATTTGTCCCAGTTTTTATTGTCTACCCAGATGCTGAATATTAAAAGTATGTTTTCTGGTCTGCGTTGGTGGCTCAGCACTGGCTGTGTTCCCACGGGAAGAGAACTCTGCATCAGCGGGTCTGGTGGGAGGAAAAGGCAGAGGACGGTGCTGAGAGAAAGGGCAGGGAGAGGGGAAGGATGACAGGATGACAGGGAGGGAGCTGGGAGCCGGTGGCTGTCCCGAGGTGCTGGTGCCAGCCCCTGTGCATGAGGTGCTGCAGGAACCCCAAGCCCCCTCAGCAGGGCAGCAGCCAGGGGTGGGCTCCTGTCAGGAGGGACAGGGCTCCAGGAGTGGCTCAGGAAGCTGGTCCCAGTATTGTTCACATCCCATCCCAGCTTCCACCTCTTCACTTACCAAAACTTGACATTGCAATGAAAAAATATTAGGAGCATTGACAGGCCTGCAAAGGTGACAGCTACAAAGAAATATGGAGCAATCACGTTGTCAGAGTGCCTATTAGGAACCCAAAAACCTCGGCTCTCCTGCATAAGCGCAAGTGATTTATTGCCCAGCACAGTTCATGAACTCATCAGTGGTTTTGCATGGAGAAGAGATGGATTTTCTTTCAGCTGTTTATGGTGTGAGTAGACTGTCCTGGAAGTTATTGTTTGATTTTTATCAGCCAGCAGTGCTCACTGGGTGAGCTGAGGCTCCCCAGCAAGCAGCCAGAACTCTCCAGAGGGCTGAAGAAGTGCTGCACAGGCACTTCCTGGGAATTCCTGGCATGACCTTGCTGAACAGAGCAGCTCACACCTGGCTGGGCTGCAGCCTGTCCAAAACAAGATCCTGTTCCTATGTAGCCCAGAAAACCAACTTGTGCAGCATCTTCTGGCTGCTTCCAGAGCATGGTGCTGCCGTCCCAGGGCCCTCAGTGCCCCTGTCCCCGCTGGCCACAGCTCTGAGGGCACCACTGCCTGCTGCTGGCTGCCACTTTTGACCGCCTGGTGCACGAAAGGGTTTGAAGGCACGGATGCATCCTCAACTTTGTGACAGCCCTGTGTTTATGTTACACAGGTATTTGCATCTTCTCCCCAGGATTGTGCCTTGGATGCCCTGGGAACAGCTGTGGTTTATGTCGATTTTAAAGGTGAACTTTCATGCTCAGTGAAATTTTAAAAGCAGCTGATTTACACATGAATCCACTTCTGGTGACAGTCGATGTAGCTGTTTCCCTTCCTTAATGGTTTGTGACTGAGGAGCTGGGCTGTAAACAAGTGGCTGCTGAGCAGAGCAGGCCTGTGGGCTGCCCTGTGCCCACCTGCCCTGGCCAGAAGCTGCTGCCTGTGCCCACCTTGCTCCTGGGCCTGCAGACCCAGCTCCAGCAGCGCTGCCAGCACCTTGCAGAGCCCAGGCTGGGGCTGCCCAGGCAGATGGGCAGTGCCAGGTGAGCAGTGGTGGGAGCAGAGTGCCCGTGGGATGCCCAAGGCACTGACACATCCTCTGCCCTCTGCTCTGTGGCAGCATCCTGCCATGCCGTGCTGTGGGCTCACCCATCCACCACACCTGCAATCCCAGCCCGCACGTGGGTCCCTGAGCCCTCTCCAGCCCTGACCCTTTAAAGACATTTGCTCTTTTTCCTTTAAAAACACAAACTTTAAATGGCTCTGAATAAAATAAAAGAGAGTAACTGAGCTGTGAAGGGTGATGATTGTATTTCTTTCACTTGTAAGAGAGACCTTTATAACTCTCTGGGGAGGAAAAAACAATAATGGTCCTTCATGGATGAAGTGTTCTAAATATGGTGTATATTTTTTAAAATACCAGTTCTACAGTTATTGAAACAAATTATTGTTAAATGCATTTGCAGCATAATAACTGTGCTAATTTGCTGATAAAAAGCATCCAGCGTTAACCCCCCCATACATTATTTTGTCATTAGCATTTGTTAGCTCCTCGTAGGTATTTTCAGACAGAAGGCTTTGTTCTGTATTTAGCACAAGGGCCTCGCTTCCGCTCTCCCCTCCCGCTGGGAATTGCATGTGCGCAGGATTGCAGCTCTTTTTTAAAACTTCATGTTCAAAAATGGAAAATTTATTTCATTTCATTAATGGGTGAGGGAGGAAGAGAGAGGAGGAAGGAAGGTGTGTGATTTAGTGAGCATCGTGTCAAGTGTGGTGTCAGCACCCACAGCTGCCGGAGCCGGGGTGACAGTGGGGCACTGACCCCCGGCAGCACCCGGCACGGCCAGGTTCTGTTTGGGGGGACCCCCGGCAGCACCCGGCACGGCCAGGTTCTGTTTGGGGGGACCCCCGGCAGCACCCGGCTGAAGAGCTGAGCCTTGTGCCGCACTGGTGCTTCTGGCCAGCCCCCGGCAGCCAGGGGCCACCGGCCCTCGGGCAGCGGGGGCTGCAGACGGGGACACAGCGAAGCGGGACTCGGAGGAGTGGGGAAAGGAGAGGGCTGCTGTGGCCAGCGGGGGCAGGTGGGAAGGGGCTGCAGTGAGGGACCTGTCCCGTCCCGTGGCGGCTGGCCCGAGCCCCTGGCAGCCCTGGGAGGCAGCGGGGCCGGGGCAGGGCTGTGGATGGGCCGGGATGTGGGTGCCGGGGGAGGCAGGGGAGGCTCTGTGGGCAGGCGGTGGGTGATGGGTGGGCGCACCGTGGCTCGGGAGCAGCCAGCGGCGGTCGGGGGGGGGGGGGGGTTTCTAGAGCCACTGTTGCCATAGCAACCCTGCTCCGATCTTATCATCGCCAGGAAAAAAGCAGCTTTATTATCAACACAGATCTTCCCAAATTAACCCTTGTGTGCCCACTTGGCTCCAACCTGGTGCTGGCCCAGCCGGGTGCTGCCAGCCGCCCGTGCCTTGCTTGGCTGCTGTAGGCTGCAGTGGGGCTGGGCTGGGCTCCCTGCTCTGCACGCACAGAACGCCATGGGAGTGCTGGAGCATCCCTAGGGGCCTTTCCAATCACAAACATTTACTGTTGCCCATGAGAATACCAAAACTTCAGGGCATCCATCGAAGCAGGGACAGATGGAGCAGGTGGAGAGAGGAGCGGGCAGCTCAGCTCCCAGCCCACTTACCCCACCGAGCTCTGCAAAAAGCAGGAGATATGTGTTTCTCCCCTGAAAAATTACTGCTAATTCTCTGTACAAATGTTCCCTGCCCCTTCCTGTGGCCTCCAGATGCATCCACGAGAGATAAACAATAAAGAGTAAAGAGCAGTGGGCAGGGGGTCAGAGTATGACACTGCAGGCACCACAGGAGGAGTGTGATGGAGGTGTTTGGAAGGGGTCTGGAGCTGCCCCTCGCCTCGTGGGGACCTCATGCCTGCTCCCCACCTGCACACACAGCCCTGACCCTCCTGATCACCAGTGGCTGCAGATGGAAAGCCTTGGACAAATCAATTAGATTGCTACTGTATATTGATTAATAATACCCATGGCTATAAAAATATAATTGATTGCCTGAAGAAGAGCAGAGGTAATGTAGAGACCAGACAGAAAACCTGTCTGAAGAGTGATCAATACTTGCATTCAGGAAACTCACTCAGGAGTGTAATTGGACAAAGCAGAACTTGGGCCAAACCGAGCACCAAGAAAATGATTTTGCTAACAACCAGACCCCAGGAAGCTTGCAGGACTGGCTGCATCACTCCCGAGAGAGCTACAGCCATGTAGCTGTTTTCATGTCTTCTGGTGAAGGATGCAAAACTGCAAAACTTTGTTTTTTCAACAAGCCTGAATGCTGCCACTGGACTGAGCCTCATTTCCAGTCAGGACATCCCCAGGACTCCTCCAGAACACAACAATCCCAGGGACGTTTCCCAGCTGCTTCTGAGTCCTGGCAGTGTTTCACTGCTAACACAGGGGTGCTCTGAGCTGGCCCTGCCCGGACCAAGCTGGTTGTTTGTCGTGGGAAGTGCTGTCCAGCCTGGTGCCAGGCGCACCCCAGCCTCACAGAGGGCAGTGTGGTTAGCAAAGGCACACAGCCAGATTACAAAATGCAATGAAATACTTAAAAGCTGCCCTCCAAACTAAAGTAAATCAGACATGACTTTGACAAGGTGAAACCAAAGTGATGAAACCAATCCATTGTGCTTGGGGAATCGATCTCCCCGGCAGGGAGTAGAGAGGCCATCGATTCACAGCCTCAGCAGTCAGGAATGTCAAGCTGCCTGATCTAAATTTCTATATGCATCACTCCAGATTAAATGATGGAGGAACACGTGTGCAGGCATCCACTTGCCCAGCCTAACCTCACCAAGTGGCACCAGCAGGGGCCCGCCAGGCCAGGGCAGAAGCCTCGAGAGGTGACGCGCAGCCACCTCTTGCCACTGCCTCACCTGGCAGCAGCAGCAGGTGCGTGGCTGGCTCTTCTTGGATCGCCACAGTGCAGACCCCAAAAAACGCAGCGAGCCTGGGGGGCTGCCTGTGAGGGGAGCCCCCACTGCAGCGGGGCCAGGCGGGTGCAAAGACCCCGACCGCCTGCACCTGCAAGTGTGGGGAGGCTGCGTTACAGTATCACTCTGCAAACCAGTGCAGTAATTAAGATTTCATTGTTAAAAATTAAATATTTATCTGCAGACATGATCTCAGGCTGCGGGAAGCCTGGGCCTGCATCAGCACGGGAGGTTGAGAGCTGTCCCCAGGCCAGGACGGGGGTCTGGCCCATCACGTGTGACACCGTCCTGGTGGGGCTGGCGCCGCCGGCCGCTTTGTCACTGTCAGACCCGGCGAGGCCGTTCGTTTTGTCAGTGTGAGAATAAAGAGCCGTCTCTGGGGAGAGATGGAAAAACTCGATCCAGCTCCCAGCAGCCCTGAGGGGGTTGTGTTTTACCATTTCTTTATGACTTACCAGCTGGAACATGAGCAGGCTGAGCCGACGCGAGTGGCAGGACCATTTTCTGCTTCCAGCTCCCACCGGGAGCCTGTGACAGAACATCAGGGACCGGTGCGGGAAGCTGAGAAGCTGAGGAACAGATTGAGGGAGGGTGGAGGGAGGGAGGGAGTGAAGGAGGGAGGGAAGTTGGTGGTGCTCCATCGTGCCAAATCCAAAACACTTCTGGCACATGCCTGGCCCATCCCACCCTGTGGGGGCTGCTGTGTGCCCCCAGCCTGGGCTGGGACAGGCTCTGCAGGAAAAGGGAGACTCGTGGAAAAGGTCCCTCTGCTTGGGGTGCCCTGCAGCCACGTTTGGGTGGGATCACCTCTCCAGGGTGATATACTGGCTCTTGAGCTGGTCTCGGACCAGTCCAGTGAGGGGTGTGACAAACTGCTCCTTGTGCCCAGCTGGGATGGCTGTGCTCATGTAATGCATGCAAATCTGCATGCAAATATGTCCTGCCTCTGGACTCAGAAAAACACCAGGACTCATCAGAATAAATATGGCTCACCTCAACCACCTTTTTTTTCACCCACCCAAGGAGTGAATTGCTATTTTGCAGCAGTTATGACTCATGACGTATTTAACCCTTTCTGTAAAAGGACTGCACTGTATAGAGATGATGAGATGCAGCACAGCATGGCTGGTACCCCTGTTCCTAATGAAGCTGCAGGCATCCCCAGACCTTCTCCATGTCACCAAACCTCCTTTTCTTTATTTCCATCATTTTGCCCGCTTTAACACACAGTTGCAACCCAGCTCGCAGAACACCTGTGTATGTATCCTCTCCCAGGATGGCCACCAGGCTCTGGGACACACTGGTGACATTTCCAGGGCTGAACCAGGCATGGGAGTTGTATTCCTGCCTGTGGGCTCAGCCTCTGGAAGGCTCTGCAGAAGTGGCTGGGGAGTCATCTCCTGAGGAAATGTCCTTTTGGGGCCCTTTCTTACCAAAAGCCAAAAGGGTGGAATGGAGTGGTCAGGAGCAGCAGGCGTCTGCCTGAGGTGGGGCTATAAAGCCACTTATGGAGTCTGAAACTCTTGGAGGGGAAACTGCGTGTGATGGACTGGGAAAGCAGGCTGATATCAGTCAAATAATCCCTCTCATTAGTCTTCTGTAAAGCAGGAGATAAGGCAGTGAAAGGGACAGCTGCTCCCTGGCTGAGCAGTGGGTGGGGGTCTCCTGCAGCAGATCTGTCAGTGCCACAGCACTTTCCCACGGGAGGGGTCCTGTGAGCCCACGCTCCATCACAGTGGGGTGCTGTCCCCCGAGCCCCCTCAGTGCCCAGAGCTCACCCCAGCTCCAGGACACACAGCTCTGCCTGCCTGGACAGCCTGGGCTGCCCCTGAGCCCCCTCAGTGCCCAGAGCTCACCCCAGCTCCAGGACACACAGCTCTGCCTGCCTGGAGAGCCTGGGCTGCCCCTGAGCCCCCTCAGTGCCCAGAGCTCACCCCAGCTCCAGGACACACAGCTCTGCCTGCCTGGACAGCCTGGGCTGCCCCTGAGCCCCCTCAGTGCCCAGAGCTCACCCCAGCTCCAGGACACACAGCTCTGCCTGCCTGGACAGCCTGGGCTGCCCCTGAGCCCCCTCAGTGCCCAGAGCTCACCCCAGCTCCAGGACACACAGCTCTGCCTGCCTGGACAGCCTGGGCTGCCCCTGAGCCCCCTCAGTGCCCAGAGCTCACCCCAGCTCCAGGACACACAGCTCTGCCTGCCTGGACAGCCTGGGCTGCCCCTGAGCCCGGCTCTGCCAGGCAAGGCCTGGGGAATGTGTTAAGCTGGTTCTACAAATAAACCAAGGTTTGTATAAATAACAGGTTTCCAGGTTGGTAAGAACTTCTAAATTATTTGCTTCTTTTTAACCTCACAAAATACATTTGCAGTTATTTGCAGCAATTCTGAGCAAAACGCACACTCCAAACGCCCCAGAAAAAGGAAGAAGTCCTGGCACATGGTAATTGTTTATGCAAAATGAACCTTCACAGCCAATGATTGGCAGCAGGATGCATCTTTGCCAACCTCATTTTAGCAATGTTCCATTTTCTGTATGAATTACTGTATTTGCAGTTGTGAGAGAACAAATACTACCCATCACCCCTACCAACTCCAGCTTCCCACTCCCCCACATCACAAGCTTTATGTACTACATGAAAGCTAGTCTCAAAATTTCATGTTATAGTTACAGATTAAGTAATATTAAACAGCATTACACCGGAAAGATTTGTTTCCAAGTAGCAAACAGATTCCCCATATTATTCTTTACTGTAAGTAGTTGTTGTTATATCTTATTCATCTGGAAAATAATTTCAAACAGCCATGAAAATAGCGGATTTCTCTCTGTTAAAATGATAGTCAGAGCCTGGGCTGCTGACATATAGTAACATGATTCACTTGGACAGTTACTGACTGCACATCCAATTCATTTCTTCTGTAGAGCACCAAGTTATTATCTGAAATGCACAAGGTGTCTGGGGGTAACATATGATCAGCCAGGGACGCTTTTGACGACTTGAAGAGCAATCAATAAAAATTGTCTCCAGCAGTTTTGTAGAGTATGGAAGTTGGTGGTGAAATGAAGTGATGGAGATTAACTGGTAGAAGTCAATGCCCTGGTGCTGTGAACCCTGTTTTTTAATTAAAGATCCAAAGCTGCTTTTCACAGGAATGGGGTGTTTTCCCAGATCCTGTGCAGAGGGATGAGTCCCTTCCCTCTGCCTGCCCGAGGTGGCTGGTGCTGGCCCTGGGCATATCTGCATGGCATCACTGGTGGCACCAGCCCTCATTGGCCCCTTGCTGCTGCACTGGGCAGTCACAGCTCCCCACTCTTTGGAAATACATTTTAAGGATAATCTTAATCGTCACATTGACCAAATTAATATTCTCCATAACACAGCTACACTCTTCATTGGCAGCTGATATTTCACCCCCAGCACAAAGGTTCTGTGAGCTGTCCGTCCCATATGACACTCATTTCGTCTGGGTATCATTTTTGGGGCTGCCTGAGCTCTCACAGAGGCTGAGGTAAGTTTTTCAATTAACATTAAGTGTGTAGTTGGATTTGTTCTTGCTGCAAGAAATGGAGTTTGGGTTGTGAGGACATTTGTACAAAGGCTGCTGGTTCTTTATTGCTTCTATATGCCCTGAAGGAGGTTTGTATCACCAGAGTGGAGGTTGTGGCAATGTCCAGGGGGCACCTGATAGTTCCAGGGGCAGCCCCTGTCTGCCCTGGGAAATCCATTTGCATTTCTGTGTGGAGTGGGTTTCAAAACACTCTGTTAATTTTCTTCCATTAAACACAGTACAAAGCTGTATGGCTTTGATGGTGACACAGTAATAAACACTCAAAGACTTGTTTACAAAGAAATAGTTATTGTCTGCTAAGTAGTTTTAATGGAAAGCTCCCTGCTGGGGTTCAGTGGGGAGCTGTGGATGCAGGGGGCAGGCCCTGAGCAGTGCTCCCTGCTCCTCACATACCCGTTGCTTAAGTGCAGAGAAGGTTTTGTAAGAGCTCTAGTGCGCACAGATGAGATGATTGCATGCTTTAGAGAAAATCTGTCCTCCCTCCTAGTCAAGTGCTTTCCTACTGTGTGCCATGTTCAAGTGCTTTCCTACTAGTACCATGTTTAATACTGGGATTTCTGTGGATGGCATCTTTTGAGCACACCAGGTGAGGCTGCCCTTCTGCTAAGGGTGTGTGTGCCCAGCAGCTGCCAAAACAGATGCTGCTGGAGGGATCAGCCTTCCTGCCCCTGTCCCTGCATGGTGCTGGCAGCGCTGCCTGCTCCTGGTGTCAGCCCTCCTGTGCCATGGCACAGGGTCCCAGGGAACTGCTGGGCTTTGTGGTGTCTCAGAATCCCTTCCTGGGGGTCCATGTTTTGGTCCAGCAAAGGTGTTCACATCAGACACCGTATGAGGTAAATGATGGAAGAGAAAAGGTGAATTGTGCTTTGATTGGAGCAGCTCTTGGAGCAGGTCTGCAAGCTGCCCTGCTGTGCCAATACCCCAATGGACAGAAGCAGCAAATGGGGAAATCTGCAGAGGTGCAGGAGAGCAGGAGCCCTTTGCTGCTGTGAGCATGCACTGCTGCAGCCAGGGCCCCTCACTGATGGTCCTGATGGAGAATTTCCAGCCCCACGGTGCCGATGCCGCAGCCCAGCCCTGCAGCATTCCCCACCAGCTCACACCTCTGTGATGTGGCAGCGAGGGCTGGGTGGCTGCATGGGCCTGAACTGCACCACTTGGCTTAATAAGAAATGTATAAAAATAATAAAAATGGAAACACATGGATATTATTTGTCAAGCGTGTGCCTAGCAAGTCCCTGTTATTTCACATATTGTTCTAGTGGGAACATAAGTAAAACACATTAGCAGTAATTTAAAGTTGCTATGTGCATTGATTATTTATACCCTTACATAAAACCCCAGCCTCTGTGTGCAGCACACCAGCCTTGATAAACTGTGTATGTTAAATCACAATCTCCAAATATGTGGACAGAATCTCCAGGCGAATATTGTACGGTTTTTTAATATATATAGAGAGGGATAGATCCACTCTTTGGTAGTGACTTGCTTGGTTCAAGTGCATCTCTAAATCACACTATACATATAAATAATAAATAAGGGAGGCTCATATCCTTAATATTATTCTCATGTCTTATTAAACTAATATTTCAAAAAACTTTTATTTTTCTTTTAGTTGCAGGTCACTGTTAAAGTTTAAAAACAAATATTACAATCCAGCTCTGATGCTTCATGGGAAGAATGCGAGAGTCCCTGTAAAGCACAGGCATGAATGATTATTCTAATTGCCTGGAGATGCCTTCTGAGAGATAGAATAATTAAGCAGTGGGATGATTGAGACCTTCAGCACCTCTGTCTGTGTTTCCCTTCTGGACCCACCCCTCCCAGTGGCAAAGAAAAGGACCATTTTCTTAAACCACGTTTTATTTTTCACTTCATCACTGCGAAGATTTTATTTGATTTCTTGCCCCGAAGATCTGTCACTGCAGCCAGGCGATTCCTTACGGCTTTCCCGGCAGAGAGGGAAGGCTGAGAGCGTGGGCCAAGCCAGGGTGTTGGTCAGGGTCAGCTTGCCAGCACATCTGGGCGGCCAGGCCGGCTGCAGGCTGTGTCCAGCTGTGTCCAGCTGTGCCCAGCCCCTGTGGCACACCCTGGCTGCCCGCCGGCACCCCCGGGGCCCTGCACCCACCGCAGCTGCTCGCCCAGAGCCGCGGCAAGCCCGGCATGTGCAGGTGGCCGAGCGCTCCGGGGTGGGCACTGCCGCCCGGCCCTGCCATGGGGCAGCAGCTGGGCCCGGGCCGCTCGGGGCTCAGGGTGGGGATGCTGGCTGAGAGCAGCGCTGGGATTTGGCACCGACCGCGGCACCGCGATGGCATCACCGGGGAAACTGAAGCGGCTCGTCTTGGCTGGGCGAGGTGCCAGGGGAGGCACTGACAGCGGGAGGCGATGCAGGAGCTCATCCGCAGGGATGGGCACGGCTCTGCCCGTCAGACCAGGAGTAAACACAATGCATCGGCATTTCCTGGGAATGAGCTTCCCAAACATCTGCTGGAGCAGGTTTGACAGGTGACTCGCAGGGAGGCTGTGGCAGAGGAGCCTCCCGTGGCCGTGGCTGAGTCGGGGTCCCCGCCGGTGCCGCTGCCAGGCACAGCGCTGGGGACGGGTGCTCAGAGCCGTGGGGCACTGGGCTCACGGCTGGGCAGGGCAGACTCAAACCTGCTGCTAAGCCGATTTACAAAATGTCCTGGGTTTGGGGTTCTGCTCTGGAGCAATGCTGGATGGCCGATGTTCTCCCTGAACCCTGATGATGCTCTGGCTTGTCGGAGCCCACAGAGCCACCGCTGATGGGGATGTGACTGGCAATGGGTGACCCTCAGGGTGACAGCAAATCTGATGAGCCTCGCCCACCGCAGCACCGGTCCCGTGTGTCCCCCTCCCCAGCCTGGCATAGGTAAATAACTTCCAAGCAAGTTACTTTAATTAATGCAGGCAGTTCTGAGGGCAAAACCAAACAGCACTTGGCAGCGAGAACTTTTAATGAGAATGTCATTAAGAAATTCAGATGGTGAACACAGAGTGATTCCTGGTGCACCCGCCTGACTCCTCTGCCTTCCCAGTTCTTCTTGTCCACTAAACACAAAAATGTCATTTGTTTTTATAACCCCAGAATCCAGGCTTTCTTTCTCCTTTTATTAACCAATTTATTAGCAGGACATGAGCAGCCAGCTGGAGTCAGAGGGTAGAGCCCTCTGATCCCTTTTCTTGCGATCGCCTAATTATTTATTGCTATTAGACATCAGAGTTTCTATAAATTAAACCTGCTCTTCCCAAAGCTGCCCCTGGGTTTAAATCAATACTGGGCATCTCACATAATATGTGATTATTAATAAGTGATGTTTGAGACTGTTCCACATAACATCCTGAGTCTGGGGGGGGCTAAACTGGGGAGGCAAGCTGGGGGCAGAGCATGCCCTGGCATGGGGATGTGCCACTGCCTGGGGCTGGGCTGGCCTCAGGAACCATGTCAGCCTAAAAAGCACCCTGAAACTGTGCTTTGGAATGGGCAGATACCCGTGCTCCTGGTCCGTGGGACACACCAGCACCGCAATATCCATTTTCCTTCACATTGGAACAAATCTTTAATATTCACCATACAGGAAAAAAACAAACTTTAATTTAGAAGCATGTGACCCTCCTTCTTTATATGATCAAATTTTTTGGGTATAAAAATATATTGTGAAATACAACATAATGTAGATCATAATGTGAAATTTTTAATATTAGACACACTTAAGCAAAAGTAATTAAAGTAAGAACAATGACTGTTTTTATATTGAATATTTCACCTTATCAACCAAATATTAAAAGGAAAAAGGTGATTTAATCTTTCTCCCATCAAAGGTGTCATTGAAGTTGACACCCGCCAGTGCTCCCATTCCAACGGAAACGCTTTCTGCCACGGAAAACTGCTTCTCGGAGGGAAAAAAAACAAAAGAAGAGCTCTGGTGCTGTTCGGGGGCTGCGGGCTGCGGGTTGGAGGCTGCAGGCTGGGGGCTCCGTTCCTGCGGGGTTTGATCCCGCTCTGTCCCCGCTCTGTCCCCTCTCTGTCCCCTCTCTGTCCCCGCTCTGTCCCCTCTCTGTCCCCGCTCTGTCTCCTCTCTGTCCCCGCTCTGTCCCCGCTCTGTCCCCGCTCTGTCCCCGCTCTGTCCCCGCTCTGTCTCCTCTCTGTCCCCGCTCTGTCTCCTCTCTGTCCCCGCTCTGTCCCCGCTCTGTCCCCTCTCTGTCCCCTCTCTGTCCCCTCTCTGTCCCCGCTCTGCCCCCTCTCTGTCCCCGCTCTGTCCCCGCTCTGTCCCCGCTCTGTCTCCTCTCTGTCCCCTCTCTGTCCCCGCTCTGCCCCCTCTGTCCCCGCTCTGTCCCCGCTCTGTCTCCTCTCTGTCCCCTCTCTGTCCCCGCTCTGTCCCCGCTCTGTCCCCGCTCTGTCCCCGCTCTGTCTCCTCTCTGTCCCCGCTCTGTCCCCTCTCTGTCCCCGCTCTGTCCCCTCTCTGTCCCTGCTCTGTCCCCTCTCTGTCCCCTCTCTGTCCCCGCTCTGTCCCGCTCTGTCCCCGCTCTGTCTCCTCTCTGTCCCCGCTCTGTCCCCGCTCTGTCTCCTCTCTGTCCCCGCTCTGTCCCCTCTCTGTCCCCGCTCTGTCCCCGCTCTGTCCCCTCTCTGTCCCCGCTCTGTCCCCTCTCTGTCCCCGCTCTGTCCCCGCTCTGTCTCCTCTCTGTCCCCGCTCTGTCCCCGCTCTGTCCCCGCTCTGTCCCCGCTCTGTCTCCTCTCTGTCCCCGCTCTGTCCCCGCTCTGTCCCCGCTCTGTCCCCGCTCTGTCCCCGCTCTGTCCCCGCTCTGTCCCCTCTCTGTCTCCTCTCTGTCCCCTCTCTGTCCCCTCTCTGTCCCCGCTCTGTCCCCGGACCCGTCCCGGGGCTCCGGGGGGGCTGATGCCTCCGACAGCGCCACCTGGTGGGCAACGGGCGCCACGAGCCGTGCGGAGACACGGGGGGGACACGGGGGGGGACACGGGGGGATACAGGGGACACGGAGGGACACGGGGGGATACAGGGGACACGGAGGGACACGGGGGGATACAGGGGACACGGGGGGGGACACGGGGGGACATGGGGGCACCCGGGGGACACGGGGCAACACGGGGGACACGGGGCAGGGAAGCAGCATGGAGACAAGGGGCGCCGGGGACGATCAGGACACGGTGAGCATCAGGAGAACGCAGGGATGCACGGGAGGCACTGGGGACATGGGGGAACAAGGACACACTCAGCTGGGCGGCACCAGGGACAGGAGAGGCACTGGAACCTCAGGGGGAATTTGTGCAGAGGGCTGCAGGGCACAGAGAGAGGCCAAAGCCTGAGACAGGCTCAGGTGGGTGGGATGTGCTGCAGGGGGGCACTTCCCTTTTGCCCTCCTTTCTACACCTCCTGTTCCTGTTTCCACAGCTCCCCTGCCCTCTCCAGGGTCACCACGAGCACCAGGAGGGTCTCGAGGGTCTCTCTGGCAGGCACCAGGCTCTGCCTGGCACTCCCCGGCCAGCCTGCTCCATCCCCAGCAGTCCCAAGAGCAGGCGGGCAAGCACCACGGTGGGACCTGGGCAGGTGTTGCTGCACGGTGACAGCAGGGTCTGTTCAAGGACAGCCTCAGAGTCCCAAATATCAGCACAAAAAAGGCATGCAAATGGGGAAGGAACCACCACAGCTCAGCACAGTGTGCTGCAGGATCACTGTTTGGGAACAGCCCCACATTCATAAACCAGCCAAAAAAACAACTTTTTCTTGTTGAAAATAATTACATCTTGTCAAGTTTGGTGGCATCTGCAAAATATCTGTTAATCTAAGTTATATGATACTTAAAGAGCAGAACTGGGAGCTGTGCTAATGGTTGCTTCCTCAGACTTTTAGAAATGGAATTAATATGTTCACATAGTTGGTACTCCCTTACCAAGGGGCTGCCAGAGCTGCCAGAGCTGGAGGAGCCAACCTGTCCTGGAGGTTGGCACCTGCCCCTCTCCCTGGGTGACACCCATCAAAGCATCACCTTGAAAAGAGTACTGTTCCTGCTGCACAGATGGGGCTGGGGGTCCCTAGTTGTGCCCTTTGCAGAATGTCCCCCTGGCTGTCTCCCTGTCCCTTCTGCCCGTGCTATCTGGTCAAGGCTGTGCAGGAATGGAACAAAACACCAGCCCACAATCCCACAAAGTGTCCCTCATGAGGGGCTCTGCTCAAGCTGTCAGGGTTGTATCAGATCATCCTCTACAGACTCAGGAGGTTAAACACCAATCTTCTGGATTTGCTGGCCAAGAAACCATAGACAATGGCTGAATGAATTCCTTCTCCTTTCTGCCATGAAGTAAATGCTGTTCCCTGCCCAGGGGCACTGCCTGGGTATCTGCTGGGGAACGTCTAAATATTAAGGAGAGCTCCAGATATAAGGAGAATTCTTTAGGGAATCTGGCTCTCTCCCCTTCTGCCTCTGCTGACTGGGGAGAGAGTCCCTGTACATGTGAAGTTGGGGTTCCTGAAAGAAAAGGCTACGGTGATAGTAGGGATGGATGAAAATGCCTGGTACTGCATCATGAGTCCTAATAAGCTTGTGCCCACGTGCCTGGGAAGCAGAGACTGGGAAGGGCCAGACAGGAATGTGGCAACAAGCAGATTAAAGGCACAAAGCCGCCTGAGCTGAGCTGTGCAGAGCAGCTCAGCTGCCACAAGCAGGCTGTGGCTGATCACCCGACGTGCCCCAGGCTGCCTCCACTGCAGCACAACGAGCCCTGGCACGGTCACCCGCCTCCTGGCACCTCTGCTCTACAGCCCTATCTGCACTCCACAGCTGTGCCACCGCTGCTGCTGCCAGCCCTGGGGACAGCCAGCCCTGGGGACAGCCAGCCCTGGGGACAGCCAGCCCTGGGGACAGCCAGCCCTGCATCTCGCAGCAGCCACCGTCCTCCCGGGCTCCTGCGAGGCACAGCACTCTGCTTGGCAGCTGAGGCCAAGAGCTTTTGCTGGTCAGAGAGGGTGGCAGAGCTCTTGGAGTGCAGCATGCCTGGCTGTGCCCTTGCCTGTGCTGTGGCACCCGGGAGGCCAGAGCCAGGGAGCGAGGGTTTGGCTCGGGTGCGCTCCTCATTACCAGAAGCAGCGAGACATTCGTTCACTTGTTAGCACTGTGGTGCTGGGCAGTTGTGGGGGCTGGTGCGAGGGCCTGGGACTGGGGCTGGGGCTGCTCTGACCCCCGCCATGCCGGCACTGGTGCCTGAAACTGAGCTGTCTTCCAGGCCCCACCAATCCCAAACCGCAAATCCAGCACCTGGCACTTGAGAGCTCCATCGGACCACCAGCAATCCTCTCATCTGTGAGAGCAGGGGCAGTGCAGGGTCAGAGGGCAGCACAAAGGAAAGAGGCACTGGGAAGGGCGTCGGGCGGCAAAGGGCGTGGGATGTCCACGGGGCCGAAAGGCAGTCCCAGAGCCATGGAACACTCCTGTCAAGTGGAGCTGCCCGGACTGTCACCTGCCCAAGGTGAGGAGAAACAGGTCCCCAAGGAGCGAGCACCAAGGCGTTGGCTTCAGCCATGGCCAGGCAGCAGCAGCAGCAGCAGCAGCAGCAGAGCTGCACCCGGAGCACCAGCAGCGAGCAGCAGCTGCCCGAGTCCCGCACGGCCGGA